>NW_007258591.1:1748-2835 GCF_000164805.1 Carlito syrichta
TTTATCTCTTTCACAGATATATTTCATGAATTTTTTCTCTTCTTTTGTGTTTTTTCTTAGGATGTCTTTTAAGAAACCGAGTTTTCTTAGTTTTGATGATAAACAATGAGTCCTTTAAAAATTTCTTTTACAAATTTTACTTAACAAACTTTGCCATACCTAGGTTTCCAATTTTTTAAAAAACACTTTATAGCATTAAGTTTTATACTTAGGTATGAAATGCATTTTTTGGTATATGAGTCAAAGAATGTCAAGATAATTTTTGAAAAAAATGCCCAATTTTTCCAACACTGTATGTTGAAAGGACTGAAATTCATTCAAAAGATTAAAAGATGGGTCAGTATATGCATCCTCTATTTCCTTGTATTGATCTACATTTTCAGTCTTTCTCTGTTATTGAAAATTATTTTTTTTCAAGTTTATTAAGCCAGAAAGTTAGATTTATATACATCTTTTAAATATAGACATTTAAGTATAAAAACTGTTTGAACTTTGTCCCACAGAGTTTGTATCTATTTTATTTTATTTATGTTTTATTTTAAAGATATGTGATACAATTCAGGACTAAGGTATACATGTGGTAATTTACAGGTAAAGTTTGGGGCTCCCTGGGGAGTTTTTTCCTTATGTTTTCATTTGTTCAATTCCAAGTATTTCTGAATTTTCTGGTGATTTCTATTGGCCATGTGGTTTATTTAGAAATATGTTGTTCAATTTTCAGTAATTGGAATTTTTAAGATACTTTTTGATTATTGATTTCTTCTTTAGTACTTGGCAGTTAGAAAATATACTTTGTGTGATTTTAATACTGCAAAATATTTTCACATTTGTTTTATGGGCCAGAATATGGTCTATCCTGGCAAATGTTTCATGTTGACTTTAAAGGTGTGTCATGTATTGTTGTACAGGGTATTGTCTAAAATAGATCAACTTTATTGATAGTGGTTTTCAAAGCTTTTATATACTTACTATGTTTTTGTCAAGTGTGTTCTATCAGTTATAGAGAGAGGAGTGAGGAAGTTTGACACAATAACTGTGGGTATCTCCTCTTTTCAGTTCTTTCAGTTTTTGTTTTTATGCATTTTCA
>NW_007258591.1:3858-4478 GCF_000164805.1 Carlito syrichta
CCTTTCATCTTATTTGGTTTGTCTAAAGAGTTTTTGAGATGAGAACTATCATGAGTCTTTTTCACAAGAGAGGAAATTGAGGATTATTGATTGTAGGAAACTTGGCAAGTTCAAGAGCATATTGTAGGCATGGCATTCAGAATCGTATTTTTTAAATTGAATAAAACTTATTGATCTCCTACCAAATGACAGGTATTGCTCTTCAGTATGATTTATGGATCTTTTCAGAACTATGGTAGTGAATAATAAGGAAGTTATCCTCATCATCCAGTTGGGGGACAGAGGTGAACCAAAATTAGCAAATGTATAGACACAAGTATAAACATATAAATAAAAATTAAATCAATGGTTAAAATAAACAAAATGTAGGATAAGTACTATTCAGAAATGGTTTGCAAGGGAGGGGGATGAAGAATGTTGGTTAATGGGGGAGGTTGAACTTGGTAATTATTGTGAAGGTGAAAGTCAAGGAGGAACATGTAATGATTCTAGAAAACAACCATGTGCATATCTGATGAATGAATGCTCTAGGCAGAGTGAACAGCTAGATGGGAAGGCCATGAGGCAAGAACATAGAGTCTTCAGGGAACTGAAAGGACATCACTGTGTTATGGAAAAGA
>NW_007258592.1:0-839 GCF_000164805.1 Carlito syrichta
ATCTGGTTAAGTCAGCTAGTCAAGTAAGCTTGTTAGTCGGCAGAATAGCTATGTGGCTGGTAAGTAAAGCTTGCAGGTTAGCAGGCTAGTTAGGTAGGTGGCCTACTAGTTAAGCCAGCTGGCTAGCCGGCTTACCATCAGGGTTGCTGACTAGTTAATCCAGCTGTCTAGCCGACTGTCCTGAAAGCCAGATGGCTATTTAAGCCAGCTGGCTGGCCACCTGGTCAGCCCACTTATTAGCTAGCCGGCTGCCTAGTCAGCTAGCCAGCCAGGTATCTAGCTAGTAAAGTCAGCTGACTAGCCATTTACACAAGCAGTTAACTTGCTCTTTAATTCAGTTGGCTATCCAGCTATCCAGCAAAGTAGTTAGTCTGCTAGTTAAGTCAGCGAGCTAGCCAGTTAGCTAGTTAAGTCAGCTAGCAACTCAGCTAATTATTCAGCTAGCTAGTGAAGTCAGCAAGCTAGAAAGTTAGGTAGCTTGTTTACTAGCTAGTTATGTCAGCTAGATAGCCAGTGAGCTAGTCAGCTAGCTAGTTAAGTCAGCTAGTAAATCAGCTAGTTACTTAGCTAAGTTGTCAGCTAGCAACTCAGCTATCTTGCAGATATCTAGTTGCCTCGCTCGCTTTCCATCAGGTCAGCTAAAGAGTCGACTCGTTCGCATGCAAACCAGTCAGCAAAGTAGTCGGCTCGCTCGCCAGCCAACAGGTCAACTAAATTGTCTGCTCACACAGGCCAAAACGTCAGCTAACTAGTTGGCTTGCTCGCCAGCTTACAAGTTAAAATCAGTTTACCAGTCAGTTCACTCGCTGGCAGACTAGTTAAGGCAGCTCACATTCGGG
>NW_007258592.1:1137-7264 GCF_000164805.1 Carlito syrichta
TGGCTAGCCTGCTGGCTAGCTAGGTAGCTAGGCAAATAATTCAGCTTGCTAGCCAGCTGGCTACCTAGTTAATTCAGCTAGTAAAGTCAGCTGTCAATTCAGCAAAATAGTTAGGTAGCTAGCTAGTTATGTCAGCTGTCTAGCCAGCTGGCTCTATAGTTAAGTGACCAAGTTAAGTCAGCTGACTAAGCAAATGGCTAGGTTGGTAGCTTGCCAGTAATGACAGCTAGCTAGACAACTTGCTAGCAAGATAAGTCACCTAATTATTTCAGCTGTATAGTCAATTGGCTAGATATGTAGCAAGCTAGTTAATTCAACTGGCTAGAAAACAGGCTAGCTAGTTAAGACAGCTAGTTAAGTCAAGTGACTAGCCAGCTGACTAGCTAGGTAGTGACTTATTTAAGTTAGTTGGCTAGCCAGTTGGCTACGTAATTAATTCAGCTAGTTAAGAAAGCTGTCTATCCAGATTGCTAGAGAGGCAGAGAGCTAGTTAAGTCAGCTGGATAACTAGTAATGTCAGCTAGTTTAGTCACCTGGCTGGCCAGCTGCCTAACTTATTAATCAACTAGTTAACTCAACTGGCTAAGCAACTGGCTAACTATTTATGTCACCTCCTTAAGTCAGCTGGTTAAGCCAGCTGGATAACTAGTAATGTCAGCTAGTTTAGTCACCTGGCTGGCCAGCTGCCTAACTTATTAATCAACTAGTTAACTCAACTGGCTAAGCAACTGGCTAACTATTTATGTCACCTCCTTAAGTCAGTTGGATAGCCATCTGGACAGCTAGTTAAAAAGCTAGTAAATTCCGATGGCTAGACAGCTGTCTGGCTACTTATTTCAGCAAGTAATGTCAACTAGCTAGCTAGGTAGCCAGTCAGTTGTCAGCTAGTTAAGTCGGTTTGTTTGCAAGATAGCTAGCTAGAAAGATAGCTAGTTATTTCAGCTAGTAAAGTCAGCTGGTTTACTAGGGAGCTAGCTAGTTAAGTCAACTAGTTATGTCAGCTGGTTAGGTAGTTAAGCAAACTAGTTAAGTCAGCTGGCTAGCCACTTGCCTAGCTTCTGTAGCTAGCTAGTTATTTCAACTGACTAGCCAACAGGTGTCTTATTATTTCAGCTAGATATTTCAGCTGGCTATTCACCTGTCTAGCTAGGTAGCTAGCTAGTTAATTCTGCAAGGTAGCCAGCTGGCTACTTCATTAAGTAAGTTACTTAAGTCAAGAGGCTAGCCTGCTGGCTTTTTAGGCAGTTAGGCAAATAATTAAGCTTGCTATCCAGCTGGCTAGCAAGTTAATTAAGCTAGTTAAGTCAGCTGGAAGCCAGCATGTTAGCCAGGTAGCTAGCTAGTTATGTCAGCTGTCTAGCCAGCAGTCTAGATAGTTAAGTGACCAAGTTAAGTCATCTGACTAGTCAGCTTTCTAGGTAGGTAGCTTGCCAGTTATGTCAGCTTGCTAGACAGCTTGTTAGCAAGATAAGTCACCTAGTTAATTCAACTGGATATCCAGCTGGCTATATATGTAGCAAGCTAGTTAATTCAACTGACTAGAAAACAGGTCAGCTAGTTAAAACAGCTAGTTACGTCAGCTGGCTAGTTAGTTAAGTCAGCTAGTTAAGTCAGCTTGCTACCCACCTGCCTAGCTTGGGTAGCTCGTTAGTTAAGTCAGATGGCTTGCCAGCTGACAAGCAGTTAAGTCACCTAGTTAACTCAGCTCACTAACCATCTGGTTAGCTAGGAAGCTAGGTAGTTAAATCAGCTGGCAAGGCAGTGGGATACATAGGTATCTAGCTAGTTAAGTCAGCTGACTAGCCAAAGTTTTAGCTAGTGATGTCAGCTAGTTAAGTCAACTAGTTGAGTGAGCTGGCTAGCCAGCTGGCTAGCAGGTTAAGTCAGCTAGTTAGTTCAAGTGGCTAGACAACTGGTTAGCAATGTAGATAGCTAGTTAAGTCAGTGAGTTAAGATAGCTGGCAGCCAGCTGGTTAACTAGGTGGATAGCTAGTTAAGCTAGCTTCTAGACAGATGGCTATCTAGTTAATTCAGCTAGTTAAGCCAGCTGATTAGCCAACTGACTAGCTAGGTGGTTGTAAAGTTAAGACAGTTCGTTAGCAGACTGGTCTAGTAGGTGACTAGATAGACAGGTAGGTGGCTAGCTAGTCAGTTAGCTAGTGAGCTTGATAGCCAGCTATCTCATTAAGTCAGCTAGGTCATCAGCTAGCTAATCAGCTGGATAACTAAGTCAGCTAGCCAACTAAATAACCAGCAGGCTAGCAAGTTAAGTAACCTACTTAAGTAAGCTGGCTAGACAGTTGGCTAGCTTGGGAGCTAGTTAGTTATGTCAGCTGTCTAGCCAGCTTGCTGGCTATTTAAGTCAGCTAGTTAAGTCAGCTGGCTTTCCCGCTGGCTAGCTAGGTAGTGAACTAGTTAAGTCACCTGGCTAGACAGCTGGCTAGTTATTTAAGTCAGCTAGTTAATTCAACTGGCTTCACAGCTGGCTAATTAGGTAGCTAGCTAGTTAAGTCAGCTGGCTAGTCACCAGGATAGCTAGTGTTGTTAGCTAGTCATGTCTACTACCTAGACAGGTGGCTAACTAGTTAAGTCAAATAGCTGAGCCCACTAGCTAACCAGCTGGCTAGCTGGTTACGTCAGCTAACTAACCAGCTGGCTAGCTAGGTGGCTGGCAAGTTAAGCCAGCTGGTTAGCAGACTTGTCAGGTAGGTGGTAACCTAGCTAAGCCAGCTGGCTAGCCGGATGAGCAGCAGGGTAGCTGTTTAGTTAAGCAGGTTGGCTATCTGACTGTCCAGCCAGCAGGCTGCCTAATTTAACTGGCTGGCTAGCCAGCTGGCCAGTCCTCTACCTGCCTAGGGAGCCAGCCAGCCAGCCAGGTAGTGAGCTAGTTAAGCCAGATGGATAGCAGTCTAGGCAAACATGCAGCTAGCTACTTAAATCAGCTGCCTAGCCAGCTATACAGCCAACTTGCTAGTCAGCTAGTAAAGTCAACTAGGTATCCAGCTAGATAATTGTCAGCTTGCAACTCAGCTAACTATTCAGCTAGCAAGTTAAGTCAGCTACCTATACAGCATGCTAGTCAGCTAGGTAGCTGGTCAACTAGTAGGTAAGTCAGCTAGCCAGCTGACTAGCCAGGTAGTGAGCTAGTTTTGTCAGCTAGCTAGACAGCTAGATAGCTTGTTTACTATATAGTTATGTCAGCTAGATAGCCTGCTAGCTAGACAACTAGCTAGTAAAGCCAGGTAGAAAGTCAGCTAGTTATTTTGCTTACTAGTCAGCTATCAATTCAGCTAGCTGGTCATCTAACTAGTGGGCTTGCTGTCTTTCCATCAGGTCAGCTTACTAGTTGGCTCCCTCACCTGCCAACCAGTCAGCAAACTAGTCGGCTCACTCGCCAGTCAACAGGTCAACTAACATGGTGGCTCACTCACAGGCCAACAGGTTACCTAGCTAGTCGGCTTGCTTGCCAGTCAACTTGTTAAGTCAGCTCACCAGTCGGCTCGTTTGCCACCTGACTAGTTAAGGCAGCTCGCCCATCCCATCACTCTCCAGCTGACTAGTTAAGTTGGCTCACAGGTCAGCTTACTTGCCAGCATACTAGTTAAGTCTGACCAGTCGGCTCACTCACCAGCCGACTAAAGTCAGCTGACAAATCAGCTGACTTGCCTGCAGACTAGTAAGTGAGCTGACCAGTCAGCTCATTCGCCGGCCGACTAGTTAAGTCAGCTGACCTGTCAGTTCACTCACTGGACAATTTGTAAAGTCACCTCACCTCTTGGCTCACTCGCCGGTTGACTAGTTAAGTCAGTTAACCGGTCGGCTGCCTAGCCAGCCATCTAGTAAAGTCAGCTAAACAATCGACCGACTATTTGGCTAACTTGTCAGTCGACAAGTTAGATTAGTTAACTAGTCACTGAAAAGTTAGGCCTGCTAACTAGTCAGCCTACTAATTGGTCGACTTATTAGTTCACCACACAAGCCATCCAGTTACTTAACAGAGTTGACTTTGGGACAACTCATTAGAAAACAAGTAAAGTCACCCAGCTAACTCGTTAAACAACTAGTTAAGTTAGCTAGTTAACTCGTTTACCGACTAGTTAAAAGAGACAGCTAACTCGTTAACCAACTCATTATGTTGGCTAGCTATTTCATTAGTCAACTAGTTAAGTCAGATAGCTAAGTCAGTATCTAACCAGCTAGCTAGCTAAGTCTGCTAGCTATGTAAGCTAGCTCACTAGTTAGCTAAATACTTAATTCAGGTACTTAAGTCTGTAAACTATATAGTTAGCTAATTAGTTAAGTCAGTAATTCAGCTAGATAAATTGTTAGCTAACTATATAATTCTTGTAGTTAAGTCAACTAGCTAACTAGTTAAGTCTTCCAGTTGTCAGCTACCTATGTAGTTGTCACCTACCTAATTCAAGTAGTAAAGTCAGCTTTCTAATTCAGTCTGCTAGTTAAGACAGCTAGCTAGCTAGTTAGCCAAGGATTAAGTCACAAGTTTGAGTCAAGTAGTTAGCTAGTTAACTGCCTGGTTAAGTTAGCTGTTTGACCCAGCTAGCAAGCTAGTTAGAAAACGGGTTGTGTCAGCTGGTTGAGTAAGCCAGCTAGTTAGTTAGCTAACGAGTTAAGTCAACTGGATGAGTCAGCTAGCTAACTAGTTAGCTAACGAGATAAGCAAGCTGCTTGACCCACCTAGGAAGCTCGTTAGCTAATGATTTAAGTAAGATGACTAAGTCAGCTAGCTAGCACGTTAGATAAAGAGTAAGCTAACTATTTAGTTGTCATGTTAAGTCAGCTAGCTAGCTAGGCCACTAACTATATGAGTGAGCTTGTTAACTAGGTAGCTAGCTAGTTAGCTAACTGTTTAAATCAGCTAGTTAGCAAGGTAGTGAGCTAGTTAGCTATTTAAGTCAACTGTCTATAGCTAGCTAGTTAATTCACATAATTAAGTCAACTGGCTAGCCAGTTGACTAGCTAGGTAGTGAGTAGATAAGTCTGTTGGCTAGCCAGTTGGCTAGCTGGTTAATTCAGCTAGTTAAGAAAGCTGGCTAGCCAACTGGCAATGTAGGTAGCTAGCTTGTTGTCAGCTAGATAGCTACATGGCTAGTTAGTGATGTATTCAAGTTAAGTGAGCTGGCTCGCAACTGGTTAGCTGGTTAAGTCAGCTAGTTTAGTCGGCTGTCTAGTCAGCTGTTTAGGTATGTAGCTAGCTAGATAAGTCTGCTGGCAAGCCTGCAGGCTAGCTGTTCAAGTCAGCTCGTTAAGTCAGCTGGCTAGACTGCTAGCTAGGTAGGTAGCTAGCTAGTTAAGTGAGCTGCCAAGTCAGCTTGCTAGGTTGAGACAGCTAGGTAAGTGAATTGTCTAGTCAGCTTGCTAGATAGGTAGCCAGCTAGTTAAGTCAGCTGACTAGCCAGCTGACTAGCTGGTTATGTCAGCTAGTTAAGTCAGCTAGAAACCAGCTGGCTAGATAGTTAAGTCAGCTCATTAAATCAGTGGACTATTCATCTAGTTTGTTAGTTAAAAAGCTACTTAAGGAAAATGGCTATCCATCAGGCTAGCTAGTTATTTCAGCTAGTTAAGTCAGCTGGTTAGCTAGGAGGCTAGTTATATAAGTCAGCTAGATATGTTAGCTAGCTATTAGCTAAATTTTCTAGTTAAGTCAGCTGGCTAGCCCATGGCTAGCTAGTAAAGCCACTTAGTTAAGTCAGCTCGATATCCAGCTGGCTAACTAGGCAGATTGTTGCTTAAGTCAGCGGGTTACCTACTTAAATGACCTAGTTAAGTCATCTCCTAGCCAGCTGGCTAGCTATATAGGAAGCTAGATAATTCAGCTGTCTGGCAAGCAGGCCAGTTATTTATGTCAGTTAGTTAAGGCAGCTGGCTAGCCAGGTGGCTAGCTAGGTAGCAAGCTTAAGTCAGTTTGCTAGCCAGCAGACTAGCAAATTATGTCAGTTACTTAAGTCTGCTGACTAGCCTGCAAGCTAGCTAGGTAGAGAGCTAGTTAAGTTAGCTGGGTAGCCAGCTGGGTAACTAGTTAAGTCTGCTAGTTGTTTCAGCTGGCTAACTGGTTAAGTCAACTAGTTAAGTCAGCTGGCTATCCAGTTGGATAGCTAGGTACCAACCT
>NW_007258593.1:0-1747 GCF_000164805.1 Carlito syrichta
TCTGAAAAGTATTCATAGAAATGATATGCTATGCATCATTTAAATGATTAAACTAGATTTTAATATATAATTTATATGTCAGAAATAAGATTAAAATACTAAGTTGCAAAAGAGTACACATTAAACATACAAAAATCTTTTTTGTAAACTCTAAAACACAAAACTGTTTTTTTAAAAATGTTGCAATGCAGTGAAAGTACGAAAATACTTTAATGACTCCTACTCATGAGAACGATGTCCAGCAAGTGTAGGACAGTGGTCACTCCTGAAGAAAAGAAAGAGAAGCTCTTGGAACAGACTAGGCATTTTATCTGTAATATTTTGTGCATTAAAGAAATAAGAACAATATGAAACAGAAAAAACAATAAATTAGCATTTATTTAACTTGGATTCCACAATATAAGGATCGTAAAAAATCATACAATTTATTTTGAGAAAGGAAAACAATATCTGAAACAGAGATTTCCGCTTTTTGATCCAACAGATAAGAAGCTGGAAGTTCCTACTACATCCCAACCGCAAGTAAAAAGTAAAACAAGCTAAAACGTCAACAACTTTTCGTGAGTCATCAGAGGTGAGGTCATGTTCCCAGAATTAAAGAAACCCACGCGTGATAAGACAGGGAATCAAGACTGTGCCGAGAAGAAACCAGTGAGCACAAACGTCCATGAAAACCAGTGCCAAGGTAAGACAGCCTGAATGACGACTGACAAGTTGCTGGAAGCGCAGCACGCACAAATCTGAAAAGAAAAACTTTGGAAGCAGGCTTCTGAAAGGAAAGTGATGCGTGGCACATGCGCAGTGACACCGAGGCGGTTGCAGAAAAGGTGCCAGAGCCCCTCCGTGCTCGCTTCCAGAAGCGGCGGTTGCAGGGAGAGGCTCACGGAGGGCGGTGTAGCTGGGTCCCCCGGAGAAGATGACGAGGTGCCGGTGGACCCTGAGTCTGACTCCGGAGACGAGGAGGAAGAGGTATGAGTCGGGCGGGGGTGGGACACGGTTCTGGTCCCTTGACTGCTTACCTTCTCGGGATGCTTCAGGCCCCTATCTCCAGATCCTCAGCCTCTCCCCGCCTGACGAGGAGCTTTCCTGACTAGTGTTTCACCAGAACCCTGATATACTCCTCAATTTGCTCACCACCAGCTTTTTCCCACCTCTGTGCCCTTGCCTGTGCCATTATCCGTTGCCTTGCTGAAGTCTGCACTCATCCAATGAATTGATGTTTAATTCAGACCCGAAGAAAGAGAGATCCAGAGGTGAAGTTATTCCTGGTTCCTGGCCAAGGAAGCCTGGTTATCCATCCATCCATCCATCCATTGCACTTCCAGGCTGCGTTCATTGAATACTTACCATGCTAGCACTTTGTCAAGCATTGGGAACATAGCAATGAATGAGATGTGCTCCCACTCCTGAAGCTTGTGGTGGCATGGAGGGTTACAGACATTAAGCAGTGTGGCAATTAAGAAGGGATGAGTGTCATTAAAAAGGTGCTTGCTCTTCAAAGATTCAGCACAGGCAGGTATTGCCACCTCTGTACTTTCCTGTGCCTGCTTGACAAATTCATTTGGATGACCCATCGCCTCTGGAAATTTATTTCCTCCAGAGCTGACTCATGCTGTCCCTCTCCTTCCATCCTATTCCTATCTCAAGCAAGAAAGCTTGGAGTCAAATTTTTTTTTTTTTTATTTTGTTTTCACATCTTCCAGACAAGCAAAGACTGATCATTTTGACGCCTGATGCCTTCTCAGCC
>NW_007258593.1:2829-5839 GCF_000164805.1 Carlito syrichta
TTTGTGGTGAGAACATTTAATACTTCCCTTAGCACATTTAATTTCTGAAGTACACTGTTGTTAACTATAGTCACTATGCTATTGATTAACTCTCCAGAATGTATACAGCTTATAACTGAAAGTTTGCACCTCCCCACATCTTTCCATTTCCCCCACCCTAGCACCTCACAGCCATCATTCTACTCTGTGTCTGTGAATTTACGTTTTTGATTTGTATTTATTTTATTTTTTGAGATGGGTTGCCCTCCATTGCCCAGGCTGGAATGCACTGACGTAATCACTGCTCACCATAGCCTCGATATTCTGGACTCAAGCATTCATCCTGCCTCAGCCTCTCAAGTATTTGGGACTACAGATGCGCTTACAAAAATTTTTTGTGTGTAGAGATGGGGTCTCTCTTTATTGCTCAGGCTGTTCTCAAATTATTGACTTTAAGTGATCCTCCTACTTTGGTCTCCCAAAGTGCTGGTATGAGCCACTGCACCCACAGAGTCTGACTTTTTAAAATTCCATGTGTATTCCTTGAATTGAAGCTTGTTAATTGTGTCATAAATTTTCTACAGACATACTCATTTTTGGTCGACTTGATCTAGCACCTAAAATCTCTCATGATAATTGTTGAGTGGTCAATTTCTTGTAATCCATCCATTTTTGCCATGTGTATTTATACTGTTTGATTGGACACCAGAAAAATAAAAGATAAAATTTTAAAAAATTTAGGGTGACTCAGTCACCAGAAGGTCTCACACTTTTGTAAGTTTTACCTCCAGGAACTCAACCAGGTTTTCACAGTGATGATTGGAGAAGTCCCCTAATGCCTCCAGCTGGAGAAGGATAAAGAACCTTTTTGAAATATGTCAGAGTATTCCATTTCTCTTTACAAAATCTACCCCTAGGAGAAAGTAACCTAAACATACTACCCTAACAAGCTAGCCTAACAAACTAGCCTAAACATACTTGGGTTTTATTAGAGCCTAACTGACCTATGTAAAGGAAATACCCAACTCCAATCCTCTCTGAAATCTTGTACCACCAATGGCATGAGACATAAAAACTGAAAGGCACATGTGAAGCTCACAGTCCAGTGATACAAGCTCACCTAAAGACCGAAACCTGTTCATAGGTCAATAAAATGCTTTCCATCTCTTACGTCTTATCACTACATTACTAAAGGCATATTTAGAGTAGTTTTTTTCCCCCAGTACATGATGTCATACTATCAAGAAAAAAATATACACATACTAAAACAAACCACCCAGTTTGAAGGTTCTCATAATCAAACTCAAATATAGTAAGGCTACTGGCATTTTCAGACTGGGAATTTAAAACAACTATTAAGATATTAAGGACTTTACTGAATAAAATGACACCATAGGGAAAAAAAAGGGCAATGTAAGCATGCATAAGGAAATGCTAGAGTTCAAAAACACTGTAAAATAAGCTAAGAACGGTCTTATTGGTAGACTGGACATAGCTAAGGAAAGAATCTGTGGGTTTCAAATTTCAGTAGAATGCCAAATATAAAAAGAGTGAGAAAAAGGACTGAAAATAAAATATTGGAACAGAATATTCAAGAACTATGGGACAGCTATAAAAGGTGTAACTTATATACTGAGCATTACAGGAAGAGAAAAAATAAAAGAAATAGTTAAAACTATAATGACTGACAAATTGCACCCAATTATTAGTATTATTATTTTTAGAGACAGAGTCTTGCCCTTACCCAGGCTGGAGTGCAGTAGCATGAAAATAGCACACTGCAACCTCAAAATCTAGAATGTACACAATTTATCCACCTCACTCTTCTGAGTAGCTGAGAGTACAGGCACAAGTAGGCCTGATTTTCTCCCCAAATTAATGTCAAACATCAAACTACAGATCCAGGAAGCTCAGGGAAAGCCAAACAAGATAAATGTCAAAACAAAAACAAACAAAAAACATGTATTTATTCATACAATTTTAAAGCTATAGACATTCATTTTTTTATTCATAAATGATGGCAGAGGAAAAAATACATGTACGAGTAAATTTAACAAGTACAAGCAACTTCTCAAACACTGTGTAAGAAAGGAGATAGGGAGTAAAATACTTAAGGTATTTAGAGAAAAACCCAACAAACTATTATTCTATGCTTTGCAAAATTATCCTTTAAAAGTAAGAATGAAAAGGAAAAATAGTCTTTCTCCATAAACAAAAATTGAGGAAAATTGTTGATAGTTGATAAGGAAAATTATTAAATGTTAAAAACTCATATCTATATGAAGGAGCATCAATGAAGAAATAAATAGGTTAAAAATAATGTTTATTTTTAATTTATCTAATAGGTAATAATTTTTTAAACTAGCAATAGCAGCTATCTATTGATTATGTATGAGTATATATGTTCATATATGTCTATGTTTAAATGACAGCAATAATACAAGAGACAGGAGATAGTAATTAGAATTATTTTGATACTTTAAGGTACTTGAACCATCCTTGAAGTAGTATAGTGATATTTGAGAGTGATCTTTGATTAGTTGTGAGTGTATACCACAAATTCTATAATATCCACTGAAAACTACAAAAAGAAGCATAGCTAATCTGTTAATAAAAGAAAGAGATGGAATTATATAATGTTCCATTAAAATCACAGAAGGCAGAACAAGTGTGGAAGACAAAACAGGAGCAAAGAACAAAGGCAACAAATCTAATAGGGTAATGAATATGTTAGATATAAATACAGTCATATCAATAATCACTTGCATATCAATGGTCTAAGTGTACCAATTAAAGGACAGATTTTTCAGAGTATTTCAAAACATGAGACAACCTTATGTTGTCTACAAAAACTCACTTTAAGCATAAAGATATGCAAAGATTAAATATAAATGGGTGAAAAAATATACCATGCTAGTCAAAAGAAACAGAAATAGTTGTATTAATTTAAGACAGAGCAATCTTTAGACCAAGGGAAGTTATTGGGGATGCGTGGGCTTCACATAATGTAAACATGGTGATTATCCAAGAA
>NW_007258593.1:5859-6287 GCF_000164805.1 Carlito syrichta
TATCAGAAGGCTGAGGCAGAAGGATCGCCGGAGCCCAGCAGGTCGAGGCAGTGGTGGCCGGGAGCGGCCACTGCACTCCAGACTGGGCAACAGAGTGGGACTCCAACTCAAACAAAACAAAACAAAACAAAACAAAACAAAAACATAAATAAAGCAAGTGAGACAAAACTGGAAGGAGAAATAGATGAATTCACTATTACAGTTGGAAATTTCAATAACTATCACTGATGGACAGATTTATCAGACAGTAAAGACATAGTTGAATTCAATAACATTATTAGTTAATGAATATAATGCACATCTATCAAATACTTTATAAAAAATAGCAGAATATACATTGTTTCCAAATTCGCATGAAACATTCTCCAAGATAAACCATACTATGTGCCATAAAACACAGCTTCACAAACTTGGAAGAATAGAAATCT
>NW_007258594.1:0-2177 GCF_000164805.1 Carlito syrichta
GTTTGTGGTGGTGCTGGTGGTTGGTATTATTTTTCTCAGAAGGAGTCCCACTCTGTCTCCCAGGCCAGATTGCAGGGGCCTGCTCTCTGCCACCATGGCCTCCACCAGAGGGGCACTGGCGATCCTTCCCCCATGGCCTCCCTAGTGGCAGTTATGACAGGCATACACTTCAATGCTCGGCTCATCTTTTTGTCTTCTTGTAGAGACGAGGTCACTACAAGGTTTCCATGCTGGTCTCACACCTGGGCATCAGGTCTTCCCCTCGCCTCAGCATCCCAGAGTGCTGGGATGAGGGCATGAGCACACATGCCTGGTCTAAACACCTTTCTTGGGGCCCCCAACTAGGCCCACTCTCTTCCAACAACCCAGGAGACTGAAGAGATCAATTGGAGTTGCCCACCGAGCCCTCCCATGGGAGAGCCCCTGGTGCAGGTGCATGTCTCCACATGGGCACCACCATTCCATGGGATTTGTTCCCTAGGGTTAACCCCCTCCCACCTCCCAGGGGCCACCACAAGGAAAGGGAGGACCTAACTCTCAAATCTATGGGGGGCAGGTATGGCTGGGTGACTCACACTTATCTCCTTGGGGAGGTCAAGACAGGAAGATGGCTGGAGCCTGGGAACTCGAGACCAAGCTGGACATGATGGCAATCCCCCAACTCAAACCCAGGCAAAACCCAGAAAACTTTCGTTGAGGGCAGTCCTCGGCAGTAGAATCGCCTCTGGCCCAGTTTTCATAACAAGGCAGGAAGACAAGGATTTGGACCAAATGGAAAGCCTGTGATTGCAGCAGTTTGGGATGCCCACCCTGAGAGGATGGCCCGAGTTTTGTGGTTTGAGAGCACCCTGAGCAACCTAGTGAGGAAAGAAATGAAAAGAAAGAAAGAAAGAAAGAAAGAAAGAAAGAAATCCATTATCCTGCAAACATTCTGCCCTCAGTCTGTCCATCCCCGCCCTGCCCCAAATATGAGGGTCACCCACGCTCAGCAACTTCCAGCCACAACCTCCCCAATACCTGCCCCCATTTGGTGCAGGAGTTCCTGAGGCTCCCTGGCAGGGTTCCTGCCGAATCTCCTCTGAGTGGCTGGACCCATAGGTCTTCACCACCACGCCCAGCTATTCTTTGGATTTATTTTTGATGGCTGAGACGAGATCTCACCCCATGTTCCAGGAGGGTGTCAAACCCACAGTCTCAGGCTGTCCACTCACCTGGGCCACCGAAGGGCAAGGATGCCAGGCTGAGCCCCTGAGCCCAGTCTGAGGTTGTGGTGGTGGTGGTGGTTTCAATTATTATTCTGAGTTGGAGTTCCACTGTGTCGCCCAGATCAGAGCACAGTTTCCCGCATTTGGCCACTGTGGGCTCCACTGACTGGGCTCCAGTGATCCTCCTTACGTGGCATCTCAAGTGGCCAGAATGACAGGCATGTGTCACCATGCTTGGCTCATTTTTTGGCTTCCTGTCGACAGGAGGTCTCACCAAGTTAAATGGGCTGGTCGTGAACCTGGGGACCCATGCCATCCTCTCCCCTTGGCCTTGCAGAGCACCAGGATGACAGTCGTGAGCCCACATGCCCATCATTGACAGGCCTCCCAGGGACCCACCATAAGGCCCACTCCCTTCCGATGACCTGGGAACCAGGAAAGGGAGGCCAGAGTCACCCACTGAGTCATCCCCAGGGAAAGCACCTGTTACAGGTGTGTGTCTCTGCCAGGGTACCCACTTCTCCGCACACCTCGCCCAGGGTCTGAATCGGGGAAAGGGAGGGTGTGCCTCTCAAACCTTTGGGGGGCTGGGAACAGCTGGGCAACTCACACCTGTCTCCTTGGCACTCAAGTAGGCTGAGAGGGGAAGATTTCCAGAGCCTGGGAGTTCGAGACCAGACTGGACACAATAGCAAACTCCCACCTCTACCAGCAAGATAGCAAACTCCCACCTCTACCAGCAAAAAACAGAAAATCTTGTTTGAGGGCAGGCCTCGGTGGAAGTATTGTCTCCAGCTCAGAGTTCAAGGGCAGGCTGAAAGACCAGAATGTTGACCAGATGGAAAGCCTGTGATCACAGCAGTTTGTAAGGCCCAGGCCCAGGATGGTGGGAGAGTCTCTTGGACAACATAGTGAGGAAAGAAAAGAAAGAAAGAAAGAAAGAAAGAAAGAAAGAAAGAAAGAAAGAAAGAA
>NW_007258594.1:2412-39513 GCF_000164805.1 Carlito syrichta
AAACTTTGGCCCTCATTTCTTCCCCCCACCCTCCCACATGTGAGCGTCCACCGAGTATGGCACTTTATGACCCAAACACCACCAATGTCTGCCCTGCTTTAGTGTGGGAGTTCAAGTCTCCATGACTGGTTTCCTGCCAGCTCCCTTCTCCGAAGTGAGTAATGTGCCCCAGGCAGACCTAATCTCCAACTCAGCAGCCAGGTCTTTTCCCCAACAAATGCCAGGACACATTCCTCACCGGGGGACATTACTTCCTCCCCAATCCCATTATTCCTGGCTCCAAAGCCAGTCGCCCTATGAACACATAACGCACAGTTGAGAATCTGTGTATGATTCTGATGTTTTTGGAGATAGGTTCTGGCTATGTGGCCTATGCTGGGTCCCGAGAGATGACTGTCGTTAACCGCCAGTCTTGAAATCACGGGCTCTGGTAATCCTCCTGCCTCACCCTCCTGAGTAGCTGGGACTATGGGCACCTTGACCCCAGACCCCGTGTTTGAATGGATGTGGAATTGAGGTCTCCCTGCATGGCCCAGGCTGGACTTGGGATCCTGGGCTCCAGCCATCCTCTCACCTCAGCCTCCCAGATTGCTGGAATACCATGTGTGGGTCGCCATGCAAGGCCTTCAGGTTCATTTTTGATGATAGATTGAGAGCGGGCACCTCGATGAGACCTCGCCTATACCCTCTTTCCAAAATGAGCAGGAGGTGGTGGTGCATGCCTGTCGTTCTGGCTCCTCAGAAGGCTGGGTAAAGGTTAGCCTGGACCCAGCAGCCTGAGGCTGTTGTGGCCGGGAGCAAGCCACCACCCTCCATCCTGGTCAAAGAAGTGAGACTCATACTAAGAGAAAAAAAGGAAAAAGGGGGAAAAAAAGAAAGTATCCCTTTGTGTATGGAATTGTGATCATCATGAAGAGAGATCATTTGGGGAGGAGGACCCAGCCTTGGGTCTAGAGTTCCCGAAAGATAGTTTATCAGCAGACAATCGGGCTGTGCCTTGGGAGGCAAAGGAGGGGTACTGCTGGAGCCCAGGAGTTTGAGACCAGCCTGGGTCATGTAGTGAGACCTCGTTGCTCCCTGGACTACAAACACTGGAGTCATTGTTGGTGGCACCCGCAGTCCCAGCTACACGGGATGCGGTGACCTCTCCCGGGGTGTTCCTTTGCATCATCCCTGCTGAAAGAAGGTGTGAGTCCAGGTCGGACACTGTGGCTCACAGTGGTCAGCCCTATGCCCTGGGCGACTGAGGCAGGAGGTTGCCTGATCCCTGAGGTCTGAGAGCAGTCCAGACGACATTGCCAGACCTTGTCTCATTGAGAGGTCCCCATAATCGAGTCAAGCATGGTGGACCCCAGAGTCCCAGCTGCTCAGGGGTCGGGGTGTTAGGACCACCTGTGCTCCAAAGCTCGAGGACCCGGGAACAATGATCGTGCCACAGTGCCCCAGCCCAGCCAATGGAGACTCCAGCAACAAAGTGCATCACGATGGCTGTCCATGGCTCCCCAGGGAATGGTCCACTTGGGTGGGGAATGATAGAGTGATCAGGAGAGGGAGGGGTCTGAGGGGCCCTCCCCCTGCCAGAAGGTGGCACACAGGGTAGCCGCAACTTGGGCTGGCCAAGGCATTGCTGGATCACCTTAATCACTCTGTGACTGACAGACACATTACCTCTGGGCTGTCTGTTCCATGAACTCACACATTTTCTTACTGTGGGGCACGAGTGTGGAGGGTGAAGGCAGGCCTACTGGGGCACGTGGCTGAAGGCAGGGGACAAACGTGCCCCATGGCCACCTTTGAAACTTCCAGCAAATAACAGGCCAGAAAGTGCCTTTTCCTCTCCCCTCCCTGAGGGTGACTCCTTGTGCTGGGTCGCAGGGGTGGTGGTAGTGATTATTATTATTTGGAGTCAGAATCCCACTCTCTCACACAAGCCGGAGTGCAGGGGCATACCCAAGGCCACCACAGACTCCAGCTGCTGGGCACAGGATATCCTCCCACCTTGGATCCCCGAGTGACTATAAACAAAGGCCTCTGCCCCCAGGCCCAGTAAATCTTTGGATTACTTTTTATGGCTGAGATGAGATCTTGGCTCAGGTCCCAGGCTGGTGTCCAACCTGTAGGCTCAGGCCACCCACTCACCTTTGCCTCTGAAGGGTCACAATGCTAGGCTTAGCCCCAAAGCCTGGACTGTGTTTATGGTGGTGATGGTGGTTGATATTATTATTCTTAGTTGGAGTCCCATTTTGTCACATAGGTCAAAGTGCAGGGGCCTGCTCTTGACCACCACAGCCCACATTGGCTGAGCTCCTGCAATCCTCTCACCATGGCCTCCCAAGAGACCAGAAAGACAGGCATGTGCCACCATGCACGATTCAGGTTTTTGGCTTCTTGTAGAGAGGAAGTCTCGCCAAGCTGCCCAGGCTGGTATCCCACCTGGGGGCTTAGACCTTCCTCACAGCTTGGCCATGCAAAGCACCAGGATGACAGGCATGAGACCCCACACATGGCCTTCATAACCCTCACAGGGACCCATCACAAGTCCCGCTCCCTTTCAATGACCCAGGTCCCCGGAGATGGCGACTGGAGTCGCCTGGCATGCCCTCCCATGGGGAGTGTCCATCAAGGGGGCATGTCTCCACTGGGGTGTACACCCCTTCACCTACTTCGTTCCCCAGGGCTGGCCCACTCACCTCTCCAAGGGGCCATCTCAGGGAAAGAGAGGGTATAACTCTCAAATCAATGGGGAGACGGGGACAGTGGGGAAAATCATGCCTGTCAGCTTGGCACTTGGGGAGGATGATACGGGGAGGATGGCCAGATGCCAGGTGCTTGAGACCAGGCTGGACACCATAGAAAGCCTCCACCTCGACCCCAAGCAAAACCCAGAAAACCTTGGGTGAGGGCAGACGTCAGCAGGAAGAAGACCTCCAGCAGAGAGTTCAAGACCAGGCAGGAAGACCAGGATGTTGACCAAATGGAAAGCCTGTGATTGCAGCAGTTTGGGAGGCCCAGACCAAGAGAATGGCCCAAGTTGGGAGTTCTGAGAGCAGCCTGGGCAACCTAGTGAGGAAAGATAGGAATGAAAGAAAGAAAGAAAGAAAGAAAGAAAGAAAGAAAGAAAGAAAGAAAGAAAGAAAGACCGGGCTTGGTGGCTCAGCCTGTAATCCCGCACCTTTGGGAGGCTGAGGTGAGTGAATTGTCTGAGCCCACAGGTTCGAGAACTGCCTGGGCAGCGAGACTTCATCTCTACAATAATAAAAAAATCATCTGGTCGTGGTAGCACATGCCTGTAATTCCGGCTACTTGGAAGGCTGAGGCAGAAGTATCGCCGGAGCCCAACAGGTTGAGGCTGCAGTGGCTGGGAGTGGCCACTGCACTCCAGTCTGGGTGACAGAGTGAGACACCAACTCAAAGAAAGAAAAGAAAGAAAGAACGAAGGAAGGAAGGAAAGAAAGAATGAAAGAAATAAAGAAGGAAATCCATTCTCCTGCAAACCTTCTGCCCTCAGTCCTTTCTCCCCCACCCCCCACACATGTGAGGGTTCCCAAAGCTCGGCACCTTTCAGTCCCTTCCCGCCCCAATGGCTGCTCCTGCTTGGTGTGAGATTTCCCAAGGCTCAGTGGCAGGGTTCCTGCTGGCTCTTCTCTCCGAGGTGAGAAATATGCCCAAGGCAGGCCAATCCTCCAACTTGGCAACAAGGACCTTCTGCCAAGAAAGGACACATCCCTAACCCAGGAACATTTCTTCCCCACCAATCCCATTTTTCCTGCATCTAAAGCCAGTCGCCCTGTGAACTAACCATAACCACATGCAGCTGAGAATCTGTGTACGATTCTGATGATTTTGGAGACAGGGTCTGGTTCTGTGGCCCAAGCTGGGGCCCAGTGACATGACCGTTGTTCACCATCTGCCTCGAAATCACAGGCTCCAGCAATCCTCCTGAATCAGTCTCCACAGTGGCTGGGACAATGAGCACCTCAACCCCAGACCCCCTGTTTGAATGGGTGTGGAGATGAGCTCTCCCTGCATGGCCTGGGATGGACTTGGCCTCCTGGGCTCCAGCCATCCTCCCAACTCAGCCTCCCAGAGCACTAGTATTCCAGGCATGGGCTGCCGGGCCAGGTGTTCTGGTCCCTTTTTGATGAACTATCGTTTTGGGAGGCTGAGGCCAGTGGCTGCTCAGAGCCCATGGGCTGAGACCTGCCCGGGCACCTCAGCAAGAACTCGTCTCTACCTTCCAACCCAAATGAGCCGGGTGTGGTGGCACGTGCTTGTCATTCTGGCTGTTCCAAAGGCCGGGAAAAGGCATGCTGGAGCCCAGAAGCCCAGTGCTGCGGTGGCCAGGAGCAAGCCACTGCCCTCCAGCCTGGGCGATAGAATGAGACTCTGACACAAAGAAAAAAAGGAAAAACAGAAGAATATCCATTTGTCTATGGGGTTAGGATCATGATTAACAGACATAGATCATTTGGGAAGGAGGCACCAAACATGGGTCTAGAGTTATCAAAAGACAGTGTGTTGGCAGACAATTGGGCTGTGGCTTTGGCAGGCTCAGGTGGAGGTCCACTGGAGACTAGGAGTTCGAGGCCAGCCTGGGCCACGTACCGAGATCTCATTGCTCCCCAGAACGCAAACACTCATGGAGTGCATGGTTGTGCCAGTGGTCTTGGCTACACAGGATTCGGTGGACTCTATCCCGGGACCTGCTTTTGTGTCTCCCCCACTGACAACACGTACGAGTCCAGGTCAGTCACCTTGGTTCATGACCATCAGCCCCATGTCCTGGGAGGCCGAAGTGGGAGGCTTCTGTACCCAGGGTTCAGAGACCAGCCCAGGAGACATGGCCAGACCTCATCTCAGCAGGAGATCACCAAAATCGGGTCAGGCGTGGTGGTGCCTGAAGTCATGATCATGCTGCTTTGCCCCAGACCGACCAACAGAGACTCTAGCAAAAAAAAAACATGCCTCCCACATGAGTCACTATGGTCCTCCATGTTCCCGAGGGAGAGGTCTGTGTGGGTGGGGAATAATGGAGTGATTGAGAGAGAAAGTGGACCACCCCCCACCTGAAGGTGGTTGACTGGCAACTGGAACCTGGGCTGGCTGCGCCATTGGCAGACGGCCTTGACTACTCTGTGATCAATGACTGGCAAAGCTCGGTGCCATCTCTTCCATGAACTCACTCGCGTTTTTGCCATTGGCAAGAGTGTGGAGGATGGAGGCAGATATTCTGGGGCACGTGGCCAAAGGCATAGGATGGACGTGTCTGGTGACCAACTTTGAAACCTCCCACGAATGACAGACTTGAAAGTTCTTTTTTCTCTCCCAACCCTGAGGGTGATTCTTTGCGCTGCATGACAGGGGTGGTGGTGGTTGTGGTGGTGTTGATTATTATTGGGAGTCGGAATCCCACTCTATCACCCAGGTGGGAGCACAGGGGCATGCTAATGGCCACTGTGGACTCCATCTTCCTAGCTCAGGCGATCCTCCCATCTCGGCCCCCGGAGTGGCTTGAACCACAGGCCTGCATCACCAGCTAGTGTTTGGACTTATTTTTGATGACTGAGACAGGGTCTTGCCCAGTGTCCTGGTCTGGTCTAGAACTAGGGGGCTCAGGCCATACTCTCACCCTGGCATCATAAATTCAAGGATGACAGGTGTGAGCCCACATGCCCATCCTCCACAACCCTCTCGGGACGCCACTCTCACTCCCATCAGATGACTTGGGACCCCAGAGAGGGCAAGTCACCCACTGAGCCTGTCCCAGTGGGGTGCCTGGTGCAGGGGTGTGTCTCCACCTCGGCATCAACCCCTCTGACAGTGGACCTGATTGCTCCTCCCAGGGGTCACCTCAGAGAAAGGGAGGACATTACTCTCAAACCCTCTAGTGACCACTCGGGCAACTAATCCCTGTCCCCTGGCTTCGGTAGACTGAGATGGGAGGATGGCCAGATGCCGATGTCTGAGACCAGGCTGGACACCATAGGAATCCCCCAACTTGATACCAAGTAAAACCAAGAAAACTTTGGGTGAGGGCAGACCTTGGTGCGAGGATCACCTCAAGGACAGAGTTCAAGACCAGGAAGGAAGACCAGGGTGTTGACCAAATGGAAAGACTGTGGTAGCAGCAGTTTGGGAAACTGAGGATGATAGGAAGGCCCGAGTTGGGAGGTGTGAGTGCAGCCAGGGCTACCTAGCATGGAAACAAAAGAGAGAGAGAGGAAAACAAAGAAAGAGAAAGAAAGGAAGGAAGGAAAGAAGGAAGGAAGGAAGGAATGCATTTCCTTGCAAATCTTCTGGTCAGTCCTTCCCCCCCAAAGCTCGGCACATTTCTGCCTAAACTCCCCCAATGGCTGCCCCACTTTGAGGCAGGGTTTCCCGAGGATCCCTGGCCAGGTTCCTGCCAGCTCTTCTCTCCAAGGTGAGTAATGTGCCCCAGGCAACCCGGTCCTCCAACTTGGCAGCAATGACCTTCAGTCAAGAAAGTCCAGGGACACAACCCTCACCCAGGGACATTTCCTCCCCCCAGTCCCATTTTTTTCTGGCTTTCAAGCCAGTGGTCTTTGAACACATCATGCACAGATGAGAATCTGTGTATGATTCTGATGCTTTTGGAGACAGCGTCTGGCTCAGTGGTCCAGGCTAGGGACTGAGGACACGACCGTTGTTCACTGCCAGCCTCGAAATCGCAAGCTCCAGCAATCCTCTTGCCTCAACCTCCAGAGTGGCCAGGACGATGGGAACCATGACCTCAGACCCCCTGTTTGGATGGGTGCACAGACGGGGTCTCCCTGGGTGGCCCGGACTGGCCTTGGGTTCCTGGGCACCAGCCATCCTCCTGCCTTGGCATACAAGAGCACTGGAATTCCAGGCATGGGCTGCCATGCCCGACCTTCTGGTTTGGTTTTGAAGAAGGATAGAGGCCTATTTCTGGGCCACAGCCTCATCATTCTAGTGCTTTGGGAAGCCAAGGTCAGCGGCCGGCCTGAGCCCACAGGTCCAAGATGTGCCTGGGGCAATCAGTGAGACCTTGTCTCTAACCTGTATCCCAAATGAGCTGGGGGTCATGGCACACACCTGTCATTCTGGCTCCTCAGAAGGCCGGGGGAGGAGGCTCGCTGCAGCCCAGAAGGGAGAGGCTACAGTACCTGTGAGTCTGCCACTGCCCTCCAGCCTGGGCGATGGAGTGAGACCCCACTAAAAAAACATAAGAAAATAAAAGAAGCGCATCCATTTGTGCATGCTGTTGGGATCATTGTGAACAGACAGATAACATTGGCAAAGGAGGCTTTAGCCATGGGCATAGAGTTCCTGAAAGATGGTGGATTGGCAGACAATCAGGCTGTCATTTGGGAGGCTGAGGTGAGGGACCGCTGGAGCCCATGAGCTCGAGAGCAACTAGGGTCATGTAGTGAGTACTTGTCTGTCCACAGAACAGCCTGAGACCAGGGGTCAGAACCAGCCTGGGTGATGTGGGCAGAACTCATCTTGCCAAGAGGTCCCCAAAATCGAGTCTAGCATGGTAGCTCCAGGAGTCCCCACTACTCGGGGGCCAAGGTGGGAAGACTACCTGAGTGCAGCAGGTTGAGGAACCAGGAGCCACAATCATACCGCCATGCCCCAGCCTGGCCGACAGAGAATCCAGCGACAAAAAAGACACCTCACATGCTCGTCACGGCAGGCGTCCACGGCTCCCCAAGAAAATGCAGGCATGGAAAGGGGATGATGGAGTGATTGGAAGAGGAAGTCACCCTCCCCCACCCAAAGGTGGCAGACCGGGCAACCGGAAACTGTGTTGGTTGTGATGGTGCTTGACCACTTTGCCCGCTTTGTGCTCAATTGTCACCCTGACTTGGGGCCATCTGTTCCATGAGCTAGCACTCCTCTTTGCCTTGGTGCATGATGTGGAGGGTGGAGGCCATCCTTCTGGGATGCATGGCTGAAGGTGCATGACGCACATGACCAGTGGCCACCTTTGAAACCTTCTGTGAATGACAGGCTAGAAAATGCCTTTTCCGCTCCCATCCCTGAGGTTAATGCCTCGCCCTGACTGGCAGGGTTGTTGGTGGTCCTGGTAGTGGTGACTATTATTACTTGGAGTCTGAATCCCACTCTGTCACCCAGGTTGGAGTGCAGGGGCACATTCATGGCCACTGCAGAGTCCTCCTGCCTAGCTCAGGCAATCCTCCCACCTCAACCAGCCCAGTGGCTAGAATCACAGTCCATGCCCAGCTAATCATTGGATTTATTTTTGATGACTGAGATGAGGTCTTGCCCTGTGTCTCCCAGGCAGGTGAACCCTGAACCAGGGGCTTGGTCCATCCTCTCACCTCAGCCTCCTAAGGGCTGGGATGCCAGGATGAGCCCTTGAGCCTGGCCTGTGGTTGTTGTTGTGGTGGTGGTGGTTGGTATTATTATCTTGAGTCAGAGTCTCACTCTTTTGCCCAGGCCAGAGTGCAGAGGCCCAACATCGACCACTGTGACCACCGCCGGCTTGGCTCAGATGACCCTCCTACCATGGCCTCCCAAGTGACTGGAATGATAGGTGTGAGCCACCACGCACAGATCATTTTTTTGGCATCTTGTAGAGATGAGGTCTCACCGAGAAACATGGGCTGGTTACAAACTCAGGGACTCAGACCATGGCTCACCTAGGCCTCACAGAGTGCTGGGAAGACACGATTGAGCCCCTGCACATGACCTCCACACCCCTCTCGGGGCCCCACCTCATAGCCTGATCCCTTCTGATGACCCAGGACCACAGAGAGGGTGGCCGGAATCATCTGCCAAGCCCTCTCCAGGGCAGGACAACTGGTGTGTCTCCACAAGGGCACCCACTCCTTTACCCGCCTCATTCTCCAGGGTGGACACACCCTCCCAGGGCCCGCCTTGAGGAAAGACAGGGCATCACTCTCAAACTTTCAGTGGGTTGGGAATGACTGGGCAACTCACGCCTGTCTCCTCAGCACTGGGGGAGGCCGAGATGGGAAAATAGCAGGAGCCCAGGTGCTAGACACCAGGCTGGACACCATTGCAAGCACCCAACTTGACCCCAAGTAAAACCCAGAAAACCTGGGGTGAAGGCAGGCCTTGGCAGGAGGATTGCCTCCAGGCCAGAGTTCAAGAACAGGCAGGAAGACTAGGAGGTCATCCAAATGGAAAGCCTGTGATCACAGCAATTTGGGATGCCCAGACTGAGAGGATGGCCCGAGTTGGGTGGTTTGAGAGCAGCCATGGCAACCTAGAGAGGAAAGAAAATAGAGAAAAAAAGAAAGAAAGAAAGAAAGAAAGAAAGAAATGAACGAAGGAAGAAATGTTGGAGGAAAAGAAAGAAAGAAAGAAAGAAATGTTGGAAGAACTAAAGAAAGGAAGGAAGGAAGGAAGGAAGGAAGGAAGGAAGGAAGGAAGGAAGGAAGGAAGGAAGAAGGAAAGAAAGGAAGAAAAGGAAAAAAAGAAAGAAATCCATTTTCTGGCAAACATTCTGCTCTCAGTCTATCCCTCCCCACCCCCATCACATGTGAGGTTCCCCCAAGCTTGGCAGCTTCCAGACCCAACCCCCCCAATGTCTGCCCCTGCTTTGGTGTGAGAATTCCCAAGTCACCCTGGCCAGCTTTCTGTCGGCTCTCCTCTCCAGGGTGAGAAATGTGCCCCAGTCAGGCCCTCCCTCTGACTGGGCAACGAGCACCATCCACCAAGAAAGCCCAGTGACACATCCCTCACCCAGGGACATTATTTCCCCCAATCCCATTTTTTGTGGCTCTAAAGCTAGTTTCCCTGTGAACACACCACATACGGTTGAGAATCTGTGTATGATTCTGATGTTTTTGGAGACAGGGTCCGGGTCTGTGGCCCAGGCTGGAGCCCTTGGACATGACCATCTTTCACCACCAGCTTTGAAATCACGGGGTCCAGTGATCATCCCACTTCAGCCTCCAGAGTGAATGGGATGATGGGCATCTTGATCCCAGACCCCCTGTTTGCATGGGTGCAGAGACGGGGTCTCCCTGCATGGCCTAGGCAGGCCTTGGGCTCTGAGGCTACAGCCATTCTCCCGCCTTGGCCTCTCAAAGCACTGGGATTTTAGGCATGGTCCTCCATGTCAGGCATTCTGGTTCATTTTTATGAATGATCGAGGCCATGCCTGGGGCTCAGACTCATCATTCCAGCAATTTTGGAGGCTGAAGCAGTGGTCGGCCTGAGCCCGTGGGCTGAGACCCACCCGAGCACCTCGGCAAGACCTTGTCTTTACCATCCATCCTAATGAGTGGGCGTGGTGGCATGTGCCTGTCATTCCAGTTCCTCTGAAGACCAGGGAAAGGCTCACTGGAGCTTGGTGGGCTGATGCTGTGGTGGCTAGAAGCGAGCCACTGCCCTCCATCCTGGGTAATTGAGTGAGACTGGGACTCAAAGAAAAAAAAGGAGAACGGAAAAAAAGAAGAGCATCCATTTGTTTTTGGAGTTCGGATCATCATGAACAGACAGAGATCATTTGTGAAAGAGGCCCCAGCCTTGGGCCTAGAGTTCCCAAAAGACAGTGCATCAGCAGACAATCGAACCGTGCTTTGGGAGGCCCATGTGTGTTTCGAAGGGTGTCTTCATGTCCCCAGGGAAAGATCCACGTAAGCAGGGGATGATGGAGTGATTGGGAGAGGAAGGGGCCCTCCCCACCCGAAAGTGGCAGACCAGGCGACCGGAACCTGGTCTGGTCGCAGTGTTGCTGGACTGCCTTGTACGCTCAGTGCCTGATGCTCCCTCTATCTTGGGGCCATCTGTTCCGTGAGCTCACATGCATCTTTGAGGTGTGGCATGAGTGTGGAGGGTGGAGGCAGGCCTTCTGGGAAGTGTGGTTGAAGGCATGGGGCGGAGGTGCTCAGTGGTCAACTTTGAAACCTCCCATTATCAACAGGTGTGAATGTACCTTTTCCTCTCCCATCTCTTAGGGTGACTCCTCGAACTGGGTGGTAGGGTTGGTGGTGGTGGTGGAATTAATATTTGGTGTTAGAATCCAGCTCTGTCACCCAGGCTGGAACACAGGGGCTAGCTCACGTCCACCACGTACTCCACCTGCTTGGCTATGGCAATCCTCTCACCTCGGCGCCACATGTGGCTGGAATGACACACTTGCAACACTATGCCCAGCTAATATTTGGATATATTTTTCATGCCCAAGATGAGGTCGACCTCAGGGTCCTGGAGTGGTGTTGAACCCACAGGCTCAGACCGTCCACTTGCCTGGCCCTGGAAGGGTCAGGATTCCAGGCTGAGCCCCTGAGCTTGGCCTGTGGTTATGGTGGTGGTGGTTGGTATTATTATTCTGAGTTGGAATCCCGCTCTGTCACTCAGGCCAGAGCAGAGGGGCCTGCTCTCGTCCACCGCAGCCTTCACTGGCTGGGCTCAGGCTATCTTCCCACCATGGCCTCCCGAGTGGCCAGAAAGACAGGCATGTGCCACCACGTTTGGCTCATTTTGTTTCTTGTATAGACGAGGTATCGCCAAGGTGCCTGGGCTGGTCTCAAACACGGGGGCTTAGGCCATCCTCTCTCCTCAGCCTCCCAAAGCACTGGGTGATAAGCATGAGTCCCCACGTCCAGCATTCACACCCCTCTCATAGCCCCACTGCGAGGCCCACTCCCTTCAGATGACCCGTACACCAGAAAGGACAGCTGAAGTCATCTGCCGAGCCCACCCAGGAGGACAGCCTCTTGCAGGGGCATGTCCCAACACGGGTGGCCAGCCCTCCACCTCCCTTGTTCTCCAGGGTAGACCTACTTGATCCTCCCAGGTGCCACCTTGATGAAAGGGAGGACATGACTGTCAAACATTTGTCGGGGTGGGGATGGCCAAGTGACTCACGTCTGTCTCCTCAGTACTCGGGGAGCCGAGATGGGAAGATGGTCAGAGCCCGGGAACTCGAGACCAGGGTGGACATCATAGCAAGCCCCCACATAGACCCCAAGCAAAAGGCAGAAAACCTTGGGTGAGGGCAGGCCTCGGCAGGAGGATCACCTCCAGCCCAGAGTTCAAGATCAAGCAGGAAGACCCAGATGTCGCCCAAATGGAAAGTCTGTGATCGCAGCAGTTTTGGAGACCCAGGTCAAGAGGATGTCCTGAGTTGGGGTGTTTGAGAGCAGGCTGGGCAGCATAGTGAGTAAAGAAAAGGAGCAAAGAAAAAAAGAAAGAAAGAAATATATTCTCTTGCAAAACTTCTTCTCTCAGTCCTTCCACCACCGCCCCACCACATGTGAGTGTCTGCCAAGCTCAGCACCTACCAGCCCCAACCCACCCCCCAATGGCTGCCACCTATTTGATGCTGGAGTTCCTAAAGCTCCCTGGCCTGGTTCCTGTTGGCTCTCCTCTCCGAGGTGAGAAAGGTGCCCCAGGCAGTCCGACCCCCAAACTCGGCAACAAGGACCTATGCCAAGAAAGTCCAGGGACACATCCCTCACCCGGGAACATTTCATGACCCACAATCCAATTTTTCCTGACTGTAAAGCCAGTCGCCCTGTGAACATACAATGCACAGTTGAGAATGTTTTTGGATACAGGGTCTGGTTCTGTGGCTCAGCCTGGGGCCTGGGGACATGACCGTTGTTCACATCCAGCCTCGAAATTGCAAGTAACCCTCCCTCCTCAGCATTCAGAGTGGCCAGGGTGATGGGCATCATCATCCCAGACTCCCGGTTTGGATGGGTGCAGAGATGGGGACTCCCTGTGTGGCCTGGGCTGGCCTTGGGCTCCTGGACTTCTGCTATCCTCACATCTCGGCCTCCCAGATCACTGGGATTCCAGGCGTGGGTCACCGTGCCATGCCTTATGGTTTGTTTTTGGAGGATAAAGGCCAGAATTAGGGGTTGAGCCTCATCATCCCAGTGATTTGGGAGGCCGAGGCCTGCGACTGGCCCAAGCCTGCATGCTGATACCTGCCTGGGCACCATGGCAAGACCTCATCTCTACCTTCCATCCCAAATGAGCTGGGTGTGGTGGCACGTGCCTTTTGTTCTGGCTCCTTGGAAGTCTGGGAAAGGCTCACCGGAGATTGGCAGGCCGAGCCAGTGGTGGCCAGGAGCAAGCCACCACCCTCCTGCCTGGGCGATGGAGTGAGACTCTGACTCAAAGAAAAAAAACAGAAAAAAGGTAAAACAGAAGCGCATCCATTTGTGTATGGAGTTGGGATCATCATGAACAGACAGAGATCATTTGGGAATGAGGCCCCAGGCTAGGGCCTAGAGTTCCTGAAAGACTATGGATCAGCAGGCAATTGGGCTGGGGCTATAGGAGACTGAAGTGGGACCTTTGAAGCCCGGGAATTTGAGATTAGGCTTGGCCACATAGCAAGACCTCGTTGCTCCCCAAACACAAACACTGGAGTTTTACATGGTGGCGCACGCAATCCTGGCTACACGGGATGCGGTGGCCTCCATCCCTGGGTGTTCCTTTGCATCACCGCTGCCGACAGAACGTGTGAGTCCAGGTCAGGCAGCATGGGTAATGGCCATCAAGACTGCACCCTGGGATGCCAAGGCAGGAGGCTGCCTGAGCACAGGAGTCAGAGACCAGCCCAGGCAAAGTGGGCTGACCTCATCTCAGTGAGAGGTCCACAAAATAGAGTCAGATGTGGTGGTCCTTGGAGACCTGTGTACTCAGCGACCTAGGTGGGAGGACCACCTGAGCCCCATAGGTCAAAACCCAGGGAGTCACGATTGTTCTGCCATGGCCCATCCCTGCCAACGGAGACTCTGGCAACAGTACAGATGCATCCCATGTGCCTCACTATGGGCGTCCATGATTCCCCAGGGAAGGGTATACCTGGGTGGGGTATGATGGAGTGATCAGGAGAGGAAAGGACCCTCCCCCTGCAAAAAGGTGGCAGACAGGGAGACCAGAACCTGGGCTGGCCACTGCATTGCCATACTGCCTTGATCGCTCTGTGCCCAATAGCCACCGTAGATTGGGGCCATCTGTCCTGTGAGCTCACACATGTGGTGGTGGGGGGGGATGAGTGTGGAGGGTGGAGACAGGCCTTCTGTGGCACATAGCCCAAGGTGTGGGATGAACATGCCCGGGGGCCACCTTTGAAACCTCCCACAAACAACAGGCAGGAAAATGCCTTTTTCTCTCCCATCCCTGAGGGTAATTCCTCACACTGGGTGGCATGGGTGGTGGTGGTGGTTGTGATTATTAATATTTGGAGTCAGAATCCCAATCTGTTGCCCAAGACGAAGCACAGGGGCACACTCACAGCCACTGCAGACTCCACCTGCCAGTCTCACGTGATCTTCCTGCCTCGGACCCCAAGTGGCTGGAACCAAAGGCCTGCTCTACCACACTCAGATAATCTTTGGATTTATTTTTTGTGACCAAAACAAGGTCTTGCCCCATGTCCTGGGCTGGTATTGAAGTCACAGGCTCAGGTCATTCACTTGTCTGGGACTCTGGAAGGCCGGGATGCCAGGCTGAGCCCCTTAGACCAGCCTGTGATTGTGGTGGTGGTGGTGGTTGGTATTATTATTCTGAGTAGGAGTACCAATCTGTTGCCCAGGCCAGAGTGTTGGGGCCTGCTCTCAGCCACTGCATCCTCCACTGGCTGGGCTCCGGCCTACCTCCTGTCACAGCTTACTGAGTGGCTGGAATGCCAGGCTTGCACCACCACTTTGGGCTACTTTTTTGGACTTCTTGTAGAGATGAGGTCTCACCAAGGTGCTCGGGCTGGTCTCAAACATGGGGGCTCAGGCCATCCTCTCACCATGGCCTCCCAGTTTACTGGGATGACTGGTGTAAGCCCCCATGCCCAGCATCCACACCCCACTCAGGGCCTGAGGTCGAGGCCCACTCCCTTCTGTCAACCAAGGACCATGGAGGGTGGCCAGATTCGCCTGCCAAGCCCTGCCCATGGTGAGCACCTGAGGCAGGGGTTCTCCACCAGAGTTCCCATACCTCTGCATGCCTCGTTTCCCAGGGTGGACCTGCTTGTTCCTCTCACAAGCTGCCTTGGGGAAAGGGAGGGCGTGACTCTCAAGCTTTCAAGGGGTCGGGGACATCCAGGTGACATACGCCTGTCTCCTAGGCACTCAGAGAGGCTAAGACAGAAAGCAGGCTGGAGCCTGGGAGCTTGAGACCAGTCTGGACACCATAGCAATTCCCCACCTCAACCCCAAGCATCTCCAGAAAAGTTTGGGTGAGGGCAGCGCTCAGCAAGAGAATTGCCTCTGGCCCAGAGTTAAAGACCAGGGAGGAAGACCAGGATGTCGACCAAATTGAAAGCATATGATTGCAGCAGTTTGGGAGTCTCAGACCGAGAGATTGACTAGATTTGGGAGGTATGAGAGCAGCCTGCTCAACCTAGTGAGAAAAGAAAATAAATAAATAAATAAATAAATAAATAAATAAATAAATAAATAAATCCATTCTTCTGCAAACATTTAGCACTCAGCCCTTCCCAACCCCACCCTGCCCACATATGAGGGTCCCTAAACTTGGCAACATCCAACCTCAACCTCCCCCAATGGCTGTCCCCAATTTGATGTGGGAGATCCCGAGGTTCCCTGGCAGGGTTCCTGCTGGCTCTCCTCTCTGAGGTGAAAAATGTTCCCCTCCAACTCGGCACCAAGGACCTTCCTCCAGGAAAGTCCAAGAACCCATCTCTCACCAAGGGACATTGCTTCCCACCCAATCCCATTTTTCCTGGTTCTAAATCCAGTCGCCCTGTAAACACAATACACCCAGATGAGAATCTTTGTACTATTCTGATGTTTTGGGAGACACATTCTGCCTTTGTGTCCCAGGCTGGGGACTGGGGACACGAAAACCATACACCACCAGTCCTGAAATCGCGGGCTCTGATGATCCTCCCACCCCAGCCTCTGGAGTGGCTGGGAAAATGGGCACCTCGACTCCAGACCCCCTGTTTGGATCGGTGCAGAGACAGGGTCTCCCTGCCTGGCCCGGGCTGACCTTGGGCTCAAGGGCTCAAGTCATCCTCCTGCCTTGGATGCTCAGAGTGCTGGGATTCAAGGCATTGGTCGCTGGTCCAGGCTTTCTGGTTCGTTTTTGTTGAAGGATCAAGTCCTGGCTCAGCAGCTCAGATTCATCATCCCAGCACTTTGGGAGGCCAAGGCCAGTGACCGGGCCGAGATGGCAGGTGGAGACAAGCTTGGGAATCTCGGGAAAACCCCATCTCTACCTTCAATTCCTAATGAGCCTGGCGTGGTGTCTTGAACTTGTCATTCCGGTTCCTCAGAGCGCCTGGTAAAGGCACACCAAAGACCGGCAGGGTGAGACTGCAGTGGTCAAGAGTGAGCCTCCACTCTCCAGCCTTTGCAATGGAGTAAGACTCTGACTCAAAGAAAAAAAGGAAAAAAAAGAAGAACAACCATTTGTGTATGGAGTTGGGATCACCGTGAAAAGACAGAGATTATTTGGGAAGGAGACACCATCCTTGTTCCTAGAGTTCCCTACAGATGGTGGATCGGCAGACAATCGGGTTGTGGCTTTGGGAGGCCAAGGAGGGGGAATACTGGAAACTGGGAGTTCGAGACCAGCCTGGTTCAGGTAGTGAGACCTCGTTGCTCCCCGGAATGCAAACACTGGAGTCTCACATGGTGTCTCCTGCAATCCTGGCTACATGGGTTGTGGTGTCCTCCATCCTGGGGTGTTCCTTTGGATCATCCCCACTGATGGAACGTGCAAGTCCAGACAGGGCACCCTTGCTCATGGCCGCCAGTCCCACACCCTAGGAGGCTGAGGCAGGAGGCTTCCTGAGCCCAGTGGTCGAAGACCAGCCCAGGCGACATGGCCAGACCTCATCTCGGAGAGAGAGCCACAAAATCATGCTAGGTGTGGTGGCCCCTGGAGTCCTGGCTGTTAGGGGGCCAAAGCGGAAGGACTGCCTGAGCCTCACAGGTAAAGACCGCGGGAGTCACGATCGTGACACCATCGTGACACCATGACCCAGTGGACAAAGGAGACTCAGATGATAAAAAGATGCCCCCTACATGCATCATGACAGGCTTCCATGACTCCAGAAGGAAAGGTTCACACAGGCAGAGGATGATGGAGTGATTGGGAGAGGAAGGAGCCTGCCCCCCATCTGAATGTGGAAGACTAGGTGACCATAACCTGGGCTGGCCTCAGTGTTGCCATACTGCCTTGATCACTCTGTGCCCAACGGCCGCCTTATCTCGGGGCTGTCTGTTCCATGAGCATAGGGTACAATTGTGGATGGTAGAGGCAGGCTTTCTGGGATGCATGGCTGAAGGTGTGGAACATACGTGCCTGAAGGTGTGGAACATACCTGCCTGGTGGCCACCTTTGAAACATCTTGCAAATGACAAGTAGTAAAGTGTCTTTTCCTCTCCCATCCCTGAGTGTGACTTCTTGTGCTGCGTGGCAGGGCTGGTGAGGAAGGCGGTAGTGGTGATTATTACTATTTGGAGTCGGAATCCCATACTTTCACCCAGGCCGAAGCACAGGGGCACACTCATGGCTAGCGTGGACTCCATCTACTGGGCTCAGGTGATCCTTCCACCTCGCCCCCCTGAATGCCTGCAACTACAGTCCTGTGCCACCATACCCATCCAATCTTTGAATTCAGTTTTGATAGCTGAGACAAGGGCTCACCCAATATCCCAGGCTGGTCTTGAACCCATAGGCCAGGCCATCCACACGCCTCAGCCTCCGAAGGGCCTGGGTGCCAGGCTGATCCCCTGCGCCCAGCATGTGGTTGTGGTGGTAGTGGTTGGTATTATTATTCTGAATCTGAATCTGACTCTGTCTTTCAGGCCGGAGCAAAAGGGCCAACTCTCAGCCACCATGGCTCCACCAGCTGGGCTCCAATAATATTCCCACCATGGCCACCTGATAGGCTGGAACAACCAGCATTCATCAGAAAGTTCAGCATATTTTTTTAGTTTCTTGTAGAGATGATGTCTTGCCAATGTGCTTGGGCTTGTTTCAAACCCGGGGATCAGGTCATCCTCTCACCTTGTCCTCCCCAAATGCCAGGGTGCCAGGCATAAGCCCCTGCAGCCAGTCTTCACACTCCTCTTGGGGCCCCACCATGAGGCCTGCTCCCTTCAGATGACTCACAACCCAGGATAGGGCAGCTGGATTTGCCCAACAAGCCTGCCCCAGAAATTCACCTGGTGCAGGGGTGTGTCCCCCCAGGAAGCCCACCCCTCCTCAGGTTTGTCCACAAGGGTGAACCCGCTCACTCCATCCTGGGGCCGCCTGTGGGAAAGGGAGGGCATGATTCTCATACTATTGGGGGTGGTCAACTGGGCAACTCAAGCCTGTCTCCTCTACACTCTGGGAGGCTGAAACACGAAGATGGCCAGAGCCCGAGAGCTCAACCCAGGCTGGACACCATAGCAAGCCCCCACCTTGACCCCAAGCAAAACTCAGAAAACCTTGTTTGAGGGCAGTCCTTTGTGGGAGAATCGCCTCAGTCCCAGAGTCAAGACCGGGCTGGAAGACCAGAATGTCCACTAAATGGAAGCCCATGATCATAGCAGTTAGGGAGTACGAGGCAGATAGGAAGGCCCATGTTGGGCAGTTTGAGAGCAACCTGGGCTACCTAGTAAGGAAAGAAAAGAGAAAAGAGAGAGATAGGAAAAGAAAGAAAGAAAGAAAGAAAGAAAGAAAGAAAGAAAGAAAGAAAGAAAGAAAGAAAGATCCTTTCTCTTGCAAACATTCTGCCCTCAGTCCACCCCCACATGTGAGGGTTCCCAAATCTTATCACCTTCCTGCTCCAACCCCCCAGTGGCTGCTCCCACCTTGGTGCAGGAGATTCTGAGGCTCCTTGACCAGGTTCCTGCCAGCTCTCCTCTCCAAGGAGAGAAATGTGTTCCAGGAAGACCAACCCTCTGAATCAGGAATGAGGACCCTTGGACAAGAAATTCCAGGGAAAAATCCCTTACGCGAGGACATTTCTTGACCTCCATTCAAATTTTTCCTGGTTGTCAAGCCAGTCACCTGTGAACACACAACACACAGTTGAGAATATTTTTGGACAGAGTCTGGCTCTGTGACCTGGTCTCAGGTCCGTGGACATAACCCTCATTCACCACCAGCCTCAAAATCATGGGCTTAGGTGATCCTCCCTCCTCAGCATCCAGAGTGACCAGCCTAATAGGCAACTAGACCCCAGACCCTCTGTTTGGCTGGGTGCAGATACAGGGTCTCCCTGCATTGCACAAGGCTGACCTTGGGCTACTGGGCTCCAGATATCCTCCTGACTTGGCCTCCCAGAGTGCTGAGATTCCAGGTGTGTGCTGCCACACCTGGCCTTCTGGTTTGTTTTCGACGATGGATTGAGGCTGGTCTCGGGGACTCAGCCTCATCATCCCAGTGCTTTGGGAGTTTGAGGCCAGCATGTAGCCCGAGCCCAAGTGATGATACCCACCCAAGAACTTCAGCGAGAACTCCTCACTACCATCCATCCCAAATTAGCCAGGCGTGGTGGCACCCACCTGTCCTTCTGTCTCCTTGGCCGGCCAGGGAAAGTCTCCCTAGAGCCCCATGGCCCCAGTCTGCAGTGACCAGGATGGATCCACCACCCTCCATCCTGGGAGATGGAGTGAGACTCTGACCCACCAAAAAAAGGAAAAAAGGAAACAAATAAAAGCATCAATTTGTGTATGGAGTTTGGATCATAGTGAACAGAGGTCATTTGGGAAGGAGGTGCCTCCTGGGCCTAGAGGTCCTGAAAGACGGTGGATCAGCAGACAATCAGGTTGTTGCTTTGGGAGAATAAGTCAGGGGACTGCTGGAACCTAGGAGTTCTAGACCAGCCTGGACCACATAAGGAGACTTTGTCGCTCCCTGTAATGCAAACACTGGAGTCATGCGTGTTGGCGCCAACAGTCTCAGTTACACTGGAGGCAGTGGCCTCTCTCTCAGGGCGTCTCTTTGCGTTGCCCCTACTGACACAACATGCAAGTCCAGGCCGGGCATTGTGGCTCATGGCCATCAGTCCTGCACCATGGGAGGCTGAGGTGGGAGGCTGACTGAGTCCAGGGGTCAGAGACCAGCCCGGGCAATGTGGCCAGGCCTCATCTCAGTGATAGGTCCCCAATTTGAGACAAGCGTTGTCGTCCCTGTAGTACCAGCTGATCAGGGGTTGAGAGGACCTATGTGCCCTGCAGATCAAGGCTCCAGAAGCCACCATCATGTCATCGCACCCCAGCCCAGCTGATGGAGACTCCGGTGACAAAAAAGGGCTTCCCACTGTGTCACAAGAGAAGTTGATGACTCCTGTGTAAAAGATCCCTGTTGGTGAGTGATGATGGAGTGATCAGTAGAGGAAGGGGCCCCCCCAGCCCAAAAGTGGCAGACCAAGCAGCCAGAACCTGGGCTGGGTGTATTGTTGCCAAACCACCTTGATCGCTCTGTGCCTGATGGCCACCCTAACTCGGGGCTGTCTGTTCCATGAGCTCACACGCGTCTTTGCTTCCACTGGCCTCCACACCCCTCTTGAGTTCCCACCTAGAAGACTGCTTCCTTCTGGTGATGATGGAAACTGGAGTGGGCAGCCGGAGTCACCCGCCGAACCCAACCCATGGGGAGCCTCTAGCACAGAAGGGTGCCGGGGTGCCCACACTTTAGCCTGCCTCGATCCCCAGGGTGGACCAGGTCCTCCCAGGGCCACCTCAGGAAAAGGGAGGGCGTAAATCTCAAAACATCGAAGTAGCAGGGATAGACGGGTGACTCACGCCTGTCTCTTCATCTCACAGGAAGTCTGAAACAGAAAGATGGCCGGAGCCCAGGAGCTCGATACCAGGCTGGACATCATAGCAGGCCCCCAACTCAACCCCATGCAATACCCAAAAAGCCTTGGGTGAAGGCAGGCATCAGCATGAGGATCAGCTCTGGCTCAGATTTCAAGACGAGACAGGAAGACCAGGATGTCATCCAAATGGAAAGCGTGTGATTGCAGGAGTTTGCGAGACCCAGGACAAGAGAATGGTCAAAGTCAGGTGGTTTGAGAGCAGCCTGGTCAATCTAGTGAGGAAAGAAAATTAAGAAAGAACAAAAGAAGGAATGAAAGAAAGAAATCCATTCTGCTCTCAGTCTTTCCCCCCACCCTGCATTTATGAGGGTCCTGCAAGCTCGGCACCTTCCAGCTTCAACCCCCCCAATGGATGCTCCTGCTTTGGTGTGGGAGTTCCCATGGCTCCCATGCATGGTTCCTGTCAGCTCTCCTCTCTGAGGTGAGAAATGTTCCCCAGGTAGGCCAACTCTCTTTCTCAGCAATGAGGACCTTCTGCCAAGAAAGTCCAGGGACACATCCCTCACCCGGGGATATTTCTTCCCCCACCATCTCATTTTCCTGGCTTTAAGGACAGTCATCCTGTGAACACACCACACAGATGAGAATCTGTGTATGATTCTGATGTTTTTGGAGACAGTATCTGGTTGTTTGACCATGGCTGGGGCCTGGGGACACGTCCATAATTCCCCGACAGCCTCGAATTTGTGGGCTCCAGCAATCCTTCTGCCTCAGACTCCAGAGTGACCAGGACAATGGGCACATCGACCCTAGACACCCTGTTTGGATGGGTGCAGAGATAGGGTCTCCCTGCATGGTCCAGGTGGGCCTTGTTCTCCTGGGATCCAGCCATCCGCCCACCTTGAGCTCACAGAGTGCTGGGATTCCAAACGTGGGCTGTCATGCCAGGAATTCTGGCTCATTTTCAAAGAAGCACCGTGGCTGGGTTCGGGAGCTCAGCCTTGTCATCCCATCACTATGCTAGGCAGAGGCCAGCAGCTGACCCGAGTCCTTGGGCGGAGACACGCTTGGGCACCCGAGTAAGATCTCATCTCTACCCTCCATGCCAAATGAGCCAGACGTGGTGGCACAGCCCTGTAGTTCCGGCTCCTGGGAAGGCCAGGGAAAGGCTCACCAGAGCTCAGTGGGCCGAGGCTGCATTGGCCAGGAGTGAACCACCACTCCAGCCTGGGTGATGGAGTGAGACTCCAACTCAAAAAAAAAATGGAAAAGAGGGAAAAAAAAGAGCATCCATTTTTGTATGGAGTTGGGGTTACAGTGAACAGAGATCATTTGGGAAGGAGACACCAGACTTGGGAATAGAGTTCCTGATAGAAGGTGGATTGACAGAAAATCAGGCTGTGGCTTTGGGAGGTTGAGGTGGGACCGCTGGAACCCGGAGGTTTGTATCAGCCTGGGCCACGTAGTGAGACTCTGTCACTCCTCAAAATGCAAGCAATGGAGTTACACGGGGTGGCGTCCATGGTCCAGGACATATGGGATGTGGTGGCCTCCGTCCCAGCCTGTTGCTTTGTGTCCCCCCGCCCAGACAACATGCAAGTCCAGGCTGGTCACCATGACTCACAACCATCAGCCCTGAACTCTGGGAGGCTGAGACGGGAGGCTGCATGAGCCCATGGGCCAGAGACCAAACTGGGTGACATGGGCAGACCTTGTCTCGGAGAGAGGCTTCCAAAATAGTCAGGCATGTTGGACCCAGGAGTCCCAGCTGCTTGGGGGATGAGGTGGGAGGACCATCTGAGTCCCACACGTCAAGGCCCTGGGAGCCACGATCATGCTGCCATGCCCCATGCTGGCCGATGGGGTCTCCAGCAACAAAAAGGCATCATATGGGCATCACGATGGGTGTTCATGGATCTCCAGGTAAAGGTCCGCGTGGTGGGGGATAATGGAGTGTTTGGGAATTGAAGGGGCCCTCCCACACATGAAGATGCCAGACAGGGTGACCAGAACCTCATTGGCCAGGGCGTTGCCAGGCCACCTTGATCGCTCGGTGCCCGATGGCAGTCTTAACTCAAGGTCGTCTGTTCCATGAGCTCACAAATGTATTTGCCATGGGGCACGAGTGTGGAGTTTTGGGGCAGGACTTCTGGAGTGCATGACCAAAAGTGCACAATAGACATGCCCAGTGGCCACCTTTGAAACCTCACATGAAGGACAGGCTGGAAAGTGCCTTTTCCTCTCCCATCCCTGAGGATGTCTCCACAGTGGGTGTCAGGGGTGATGGTGGTGGTAGTGGTGATGGTGATTATTATTATTTGGAGTCAGAATACCACTCTGTTGCTCATGATGGAGCACAGGGGCAAGCTCACTGCCACTGTGGATTTTAACTGACAGGCTTAGGTGATCCTCCCAACTTGGCCCTGAGAATGGCTGGAACCACAGTCCTGTACCACCACACCTGGCTAATCTTTGGATTTCTTTTTGATTTCTGAAACAAAGTTTCTCCCAATGTCCCAGGCTGGTGTCAAACTTGCAGGCTCAGACCTTTCACTAGCCTGGGCCTCCGAATAGCAGGGATGCCAAGCTGAGCTCCTGAGCCTGGCCTGTGTTTGTGGTGGTGGTGGTGGTGGTTGTTATTATTCTGAGTTGGAGTCCCCTTCCTTTACCCAGGTCATGGAGCTGGGGTCCGCTCTTGGTCATCATGACCTCCACTGGCTGGACTACTGCAATCCTCCTGCCATGGCCTTCTGAGTGGCCGGAACGACAGGTGTGTGCCACCACGCTCAGCTTGTTTTTTGGCTTCTTGGATAGATGAGGTCTCAAGATGGTGCCCAGGTTGGTCTCGAACCCAGAGTCTCAGGTTACCCTCTCGCATCAGTCTCCCAGACCTTCTGCCAAGAAACACCAGGGACACATCCCTCACTGAGGGATATTTCTCCCCTCTGATACCATTATTCCTGGCTCTAAATCCAGTCCTCCTGTGAAAAACACTATGTGCAGTTGAGAATCTGTGTACGGTTCTGATATTTTTGAAGACAGGGTCTGTCTCTTTGGCCCAGGCTGGGTTCTGGGGACACGACCGTTGTTCACTGCAGGCCTCAAAATCGCACTCTGGCAATTCTCCCACCTTAGACTCCTGAGTGGCCGGGATGATGGGCATCTCAACCCCAGATCCCCTGTTTGAATGGGTGCAGAGACGTAGTTACCCTGTGTGGCCTGGGCTGGCCTTGGGCTCCTGGGCTCCAGCCATCCTCTTGCCTCAGCCTTTCTGATCACAGGATTCCAGGCAAGGGTCACTATACAAGGCCTGCAGATTCTTTTTTGATGAAGGTTTGAGGCCTGGCTCAAGGGCTTTCCCTTATCATCCCATTGATTTGGGAGGCTGAGACTAGTGGCTGGCCCAAGCACATGGGCCAAGACCCACCTGGGCACATTGGCGAGACCTCATCACTACCCTCAATCCCAAATGAACCTGGTGTGATGGCACACGTCTGTCCTTCCGGCTCCTTGGAGGCTGGGAGATAGCTCACCAGGACTGGGCAGGCTGAGGCTGTGGTGGCTGGGAGCAAGCCACCACCCTTCATCCTGGTCAAAGAAGTGAGACTCAGACTAAAAGAAAAAAAGGAATAAGGAAAAACAAAAGAACAGCATCCATTTGTGAATGGTGTTGGGATCATTGTGAACAGAGATCACTTGTGAAGGAGGCCCCAGTCTTTGGCCTAGAGTTCCCAAAAGACAGTGGATCAGCAGACATTCGGGCTGTGGCTTTGGGAGGCAAAATCAGGGGACTGCTGGAGCCTGGGAGTCGAGACCAACTTGGATCATGTAGTGAGACCTCGTCACTCCCCGGAACACAAACATTGGAGTTGTCCGTGTTGGTGTCTGCGGTCCCAGATACATGGTATGAAGTGGCCTCCATCCTGGGACATTCCTTTGCCTCACCCCTGCCGACAGAATGTGTGAATCCAGGCTGGAAACCATGGCTTATGGCTCTCAGCCCTGTGCCCTAGGAGACTGAGGCAGGAGGTTTCTTGAGCCCAGGGTTCAGAGACCAGCCCTGGCAACGTGGCTAGACCTCGTCTTGGAAAGAGGTCCCCAAAATTAAGTGAGGCATGGTGGCCCCCAGATCCCAGCTGCTTGGTGTCCAAGGTGTTAGGACCACCTGAGCCCTGCAAGTCGAGGTCCCAGGGTCAGGATATGATGCCACACCACAGCCCGGTAGATGGAGACTCCAACAACAAAATAGATGCCTCCCACGTGTGTCACAACAGGTTTCTACAACTCCCCAGATAAAGTTCTGCATGGGTGGGGGATGATGGAGTGTTTGGGAGAGTGAGGGGCCCTCCCTCTGCCAGAAGGTGACAGACAGGGTGACTTGAAACTGGGTTGGCAGTGGCACTGTCAGTCTGCCTTGATTGCTCTGCACTTGATGGCAGTCCTACCTCTGGGCCCTCTGTTCCATGAGCACACACATGTCTTTTCTGTAGGGCATGAGTGTGGAGCATGGAGGCAGGCCTTCTGGGGCACGTGGCCAAAGGCAAGACAGGGACGTGCCAAGTGGCAACCTTTGAAATCTCCCGCAAATGACAGGCCAGAATGTGCCTTTTCCTCTCCCATACCTGAGGGTGACTCCTCGTGCTGGGTCACAGGGGTGGTGGTGATTTTTATTATCTGGAGTCAGAATCCTGCTGTGTCACCCAGACTGGAGCACAGGGCCATGCTCAGAGCCATTGCAGACTCCACCTGCTGGGCTCAGGTAACTCTCGTGGCACGGCCCTGAGATTAGCTGGAACCACAGGCCTGCACCACTACGCCCAGCTAATCTTTGGTTTTATTTTCGATGGCTGAGATGAGGTCTCGCCCCATGTCCTGGGCTGGTGTCAAACCCGCAGCCTCAGGCCATCCACTTGCCTGGGCCTCCAAAGGAGCGGGATGCCATTCTGAGCCCCTGAGCCCAGCCTGTGGTTGTGATGGTGGTGGTGGTTGGTATTATTATTCTGAGTCAGAGTCTCGTTCTCTCACCCAAACCAGACAGCAAGGGCCTGCTCTTGGCCACTGTGGCCTCCACTGGCTGGGTTCCACTGATCCTCCCACAGTGACCTCCCAAGTGACCAGTATGGCAGGCATGTACTACCATGCTTGACTCATTTTTATGCTTCTTGCAGAGATGAGGTCTTGTCAAGGTGCTGGGTGTTGTCTCGAACCAGGAGACTCAGGCCATCCTCTCACTTCAGCCTCCCAGAGCACTATGATGACACACGTGAACCCCCGTGCCCAGGCTTCACACCCAATCGGGTACCCACCACGAGGCCTGCTCCCTTCCAAAGACCAAGGGACCCAGAGAGGGTAGCCAAATTTGACCATTGAGCCAACCCCGAGGGGAGTGCCTGGTGCAGGGGCGTTTCTCCACTGGGCACACACTTCTCTGCCTGCCTCATTCCCCAGGTTTGGCCTGCTGGCACCTCCCAGGGGCCGCCTCAGGGAAAGGGAGGGCATGACTCTCAAAACTTCAAGAGGGCGGGGATGGCTAGGTGGCTCACACCTGTTTCCTTGGCATCCTGAGAAGCTGAGATGGGAAGACGTCCAGATCCCTGGAGCTCGATACCAGGGTTGACACCATTACAAGCCCTCAACTCAATCCTAAGCAAAAAGCAGAAAACCTTGGGCAAGGGCAGGCCTCGGCAGGAGGATGGCCTCTGGACCAGAGCTCAAGACCAGGCAGGAAGACCAGGATGTCTACCAAATGGAAAGCCTATGATCACAGCAGTTTGGGAGGCCAAGGCCGAGAGGATAGACAAAGTTGGGTGGTTTGAGAGCAGCCCTGGCAACCTAGTGAGGAAAGAAAAGAAAGAAAGAAAGAAAGAAAGAAAGAAAGAAAGAAAGAGAGAGAGAGAGAGAAAGAAATCCATTTTCCTTCATACCTGCCCTCAGGCCTTCCCCCCCACAGCCCCTCATGTGAGGGTCCCCCAAGCTAGGCACCTTCCAGGCCCAACCCCCCCAATGTCGGCCCCACTTGGTGTGGGAATTCCCAAAGTTCCCTGACTGGGTTCCTGCTGACTTTCCTCTCCGAGGTGACAAGTGTGCCCCAGGCAGGCTGACCCTCCGACTCGGCAACAAGGAACTTACGCCAAAATGCCAGGGACACATCTCTCACCCAGGGACACTTCCCCCCATTCCAATCCCATTTTCCCTGGCTCTAAAGCCAGTTGCCCTGTGAACTAACCATGCGCAGTTGAGAATCTGATGTTTTTGGAGACAGGGCTCATTTTGTTGGTTTTTTGTAGAGACGAGGTTTTGTCAAAGTGCGCAGGCTTGTCTCGAACCCAGGGTCTCAGGCCGTCTTCTTGCCTCGGCCTCACAAAGTGCCAGGGTAACAAGAGTGAACCCCCACGCCCAGCTTTCACACACCTCTTTGGGCCCCACTGCGAGGCCCATTTCTATCAGATGACCCAGTACCCCAGAGCGTGAAGCCGGGATCATCTGCCAAGCCTGATCCAGGGCAGTGCCTGGGTCAAGGGCGTGTCTCTGTCAGGGCACCCAGCCTTCCACCCACCTCGTTCCTCATGGTGGACCTGCTCACTCCCCCAAGGGGCTTCCTTCCTAAGTGAGGGTGTGACTCTCAAGCCTTCATGGGGGGATGGCCAGGCAACTCACACCTATCTCCTCAGCACTTGGGGATTCCGAGATGGGAAGATGACCTGAGCCCAGGAGCTTGAAACCAAGCAGGACACCATATCAATCCCCCACCTCAACCCCAAGCAAAACCCAGAAAACCTTGGGTGAGTGCAGACCTCTGTAGGAGGATCACCTCTGGCCCAGAGTTCATGACCAGGCAGGAAGACCAGGATGTCAACCAAACAGAAAGCCTGTGATTGCATCAGTTTGGGAGGCCCAGGCCAAGAAGCTGGCCTGAGTTGGGCAGTTTGAGAGCAACCTGGGCAAGCTAGTGAGGTAAGAAAATAAATAAAGAATGAAAGGAAGGAAGGAAGGAAGGAAGGAAGGAAGGAAGGAAGGAAGGAAGGAAGGAAGAAAGAAAGAAAGAAATCCATTCTCCCGCACAACTTCTGCCCTCAGTCCTTCCCCTCCTGCCCCCTCCACATGTGAGGTTCCCCCTAACTCTGCAGCTCTGGCCCCAAACACCCCCCAATTGCTGACCCCACATTGGTGCAGAAGTTCCCGAGGCTCCCTTGCTGGGTTCCTGCTGGCTGTCCTCTCCTAGGTGAGAAAAGTTATCCAGGCATGCTGACCCTCCGACTTGGCAACGAGGACCTTCTGCCAAGAAAGGCCAAGGACACATCTGTCATCCATGGACATTTCTTTCTCCCAATCCCATTTTTCCTGTCTGTAAAGCCAGTTGCCCTGTGAACACACAACGCGCAGTTGAGAATCTGTTTATGATTCTGAACATTTTGGAAACAGGGTCTGGCTCTGTGGCCTAGACTGGATCCCAGAGACACTACTGCCGTTAACTGCCAGCCTTGAGATCACGGACTCCAGTGATCCGCCCAGCTCAGCCTCTGGAGTTGCCAGCACGACTGGCACCTCGACCCCAGAGTGCTGAGATAGGGTCTCCCTGTGTGGCCCAGGCTGGCTTTGGGCTCCTAGTCTCCAGCAATCCTCCTGCCTCAGCCTCTCAGACCACTAGGATTCCAGGCATAAGCCACCACACCAGGCCTTCTGGTTCGTTTTTGATGAAGGTTCATGACTGGGCTTGGAACTCAGCCTTGTCATTCCAGCCCTTTGGGAGGCAGATTCCAGTAGCCAGTCCAAGCCCAAGGGCTGAGACATACCAAGGCATCTAGGCAAGGCCTCGTCTCTACCATCCATCCCAAATGAGCTGTGTTTGGTGGCACCCGCCTCTTGTTCTGGTTCCTCCGAAGGTCATGAAAAGGTTAGCCAGAGTCTGATAGGTCAAGGCTGCTGTGGCCGGCACCAAGACACTGCCCTACAGCCTGGGCAACAGAGGTGAGACTAGGCTCAAAGAATAAAAGATAAAAAGGAAAAAAAGAAGAGCATCCATTTGTGTATGGAGTTGGGATCATCGTGAACAGACAGAGATCATTTTGGAAGGAGGCCCCAGCCTCAGGCCTACAGTTCCTGAAAGATGGTGGATTGGCAGTCAATCTGGCTGTGCCTTAGGGAGGCCAAGGCGGGGGACTGCTGGACCCCAAGAATTCGAGTCCAGACTGAGTTATGATGTGAGACCTCGTTGTTCCCCCAATTGCTAACACTCCAGTCATGCGTGGTGGCACCCGTGGTCCCAGCTACAGGAGATGAGGTGACCTCTGTTCTGGGGTGGGCTTTGCATTACCCCTGCTGACAGCACGTGCAAGTCCTGACCAGGCACTGTGGCTAATGGCCATTAGCCCTGTGCCCTGGAAGGCCAAGGCGGGAGGCCCCCTGATCCCCGGGGTTGTAGACCAGCCTGGATGCGGTGGCCAGACCTCATCTCAGCGAGAGGTCCCCAAAATTGAGTCAGGCGTGGTGGTCCCTGGAGTCCTGGCTGCTCGGGGGCCATGGCAGGAGGACCACCTGAGCCTGCAGATCACATCCTCAGAATACACGATCATGCCGCCATGCCCCAGCCCAGCCAAAGGAGATGCCTTCCTCATGTTTCACAACAGGCATCTATGACTCCACAGGGAAAGTTCTACATTGGCAGGGGATGATGGAGTGATCGGGAGAGGAAGGGGTCCTCCCCCCCAAATGTGGTAGACAGGGCAACTAGAATTTCGGCTGGCCACAGCATTGCCAGACTGCCTTAATAGCTCTGTGTCCTATGGCCATGCTACTTCAGAGCCATCTGTTCCATGAGCTCACACACGTCTTTCCTGTGGGGCACAAGTGTGGAGGATGGAGGCAAGTCTTCTGGGACTCATTGCCAAAGATGAAGGACGGACGTGCCTGGTGTCCACCTCTGAAACCTCCTGTGAATGAAGACATGAAAATGCCTTTTCCTCCAACCCTTCTTCCATCCCTGAGGGTGACTCCCTCCACTGGGTGACAGGGTTGGTGGGGGTGGCAGTGGTGGTGATTATTATTATTTGGAGTAGGAGGCCAGCACCACCACATCCCGCTAGTCTTTGGATATATTTTTAATGGCCAAGACGAGGTTTAGCCCAGTGTCCCAAGCTGGTCATGAATCCGCGGGCTCAGGCCATCCACTTGCCTTGGCCACCGAAGGTCTGGGATGGCAGGCTAAGCCCCTGAGCCCAGCTTGTGGTTGTGGTGGTGGCTTGTATTATTATTCTGAGTTGGAGTCCCTCTGTGTCACCCAGGCCGGAGCACAGAGGTCTGCTCTAGGCCACCCCGGACTCCACCATCTGGGCTCAGGCTACCCAAGTGGCCAGAATGACAGGTGGGTTCCACTACGCTTGGCTCATTTTGTTGGTTTCTTATAGAGATGAGATCTTGCCAAGGTGTCCGGGCTTGTTTTGTAAGCAGGGGCTCTTGCCTCTCTTTTGCCTCGGCCTCCCAAAGTGCCAGGGTGACAGGTGTAAGCCCCTACACATGGCCTTCACACCCCTCCCAGGACCCCTCTGTGAGGCCCGCTCTCTTCAGATGACCTAGGATCACTGAGAAAGAAACCGGAGTCACCTGCCAAGTTCACACCATGGGAGTGCCAGGTGCAGGGATGTGTATCTGCTAGGGGCACCCAGAGTTTTTCCCACCTCGTTCCCCAAGGTTGACCTGCCCGCTCCTCCCAGGGACCAACTCATGCAAAGGGAGGGCATGAGTCTCAAACTTTCAGGGAGGGGGAAGGCTGGGTGACTCTTGCCTGTCTCCTCAGCACTCAGGGAGGCCGAGAAGGGAAGATGGCTGGAGGTCAGATGCTTGAGACCAGGCTGGAAACTGTAGCAAGCCTCCACCTAGTCCCCAAGCAACACTCAGAAAACTATGGGTGAGGGAAGGCCTTGGCAGGATGGCCTCCGGCCCAGAGTTCAAGACCAAGTAGGAAGACTAGTATGTTGACCAACTTGAAAGCCTGTAATTGCAGCATTTTGGGAAGCCAAGGCAGAGAGGATGGCCTAAGTTGGAAAGTTTGATAGCAGCTTGGGCAATCTAGTGAGGAAGGAAGAAGGAAGGAAGGAAGGAAGGAAGGAAGGAAGGAAGGAAGGAAGGAAGAAGGAAGGAAGGAAGGAAGTAAAAAGAAAAGAAAGAAAGGAAAGAAAGAACGAAATCAATCCTCCTGCAAACCTTCTGTCCTCAGTCCTTCCCCACCACCAACCCCACATGTTAGGGTCCCCCAAGCTTGGCAACTTGCAACCCCAACTCCCCTAAAAGCTGCTCCAACTTTGGTGTGGGATATCCCAGTCTCCCTGGCCTTGTTCCTGCCAGCTCTCACACCAAGGTGAGAAACATAGCCCAGGCAGGCCGATCCTCTGACTCAGCAACAAGGACCTTCTGCCAAGAAAGGCCAGGAACACATCCCTCACCTGGGGAAAATTTTTCCCCTCCATTCCCTTTTTTCCTGGCTCTAAAGTCAGTCGCTCTGGGAACACATCACACACAGTTGAGAATCTGTGTACGATTCTGATGTCTTTGGAGACAGAGTCTGATTCTGTGAACCTGGCTGGGGCCTGGGGACATGACCATCATTCACCACCAGCCTCAAAATCACAGGCTCTGGAGATTCTCTCGCCTCAGCCTCTGGAGTGGTTGCCACGATGGGCACCTCATCCCCAGACCCTTTGGACGGGTGCAGAGATGGGTTCTCCCTACGTGGCCCAGGCTTGAATTGGGCTCCTGGGATCTAGCCATCCTCCTGCCTCGGCCTCCTAGAGCACTGAGATTCCAGGTGTAGGCCATCACACCAGGCCTTCTGGTTCATTTTTGACAAAGGATTGAGGCTGGGCTCAGGGGCTCAGCCTCATCATCCCAACACTTTGGGAGACCAAGGCCAGCAACCAGCCCAAGTTTGCAGGCCATGACCTGCCTGGGCACAGCAGCAAGACCTTGTCTCTACCCTACATCCCAATGGGGCCGGGCATGCTGGCACACACCTGGCATTCTGGCTCCTCAAAAGGCTGGGGAAAGGCTTGCTAGAGCCTTGTGGGCCGAGGCTGTGGTGGCCAGGAGCGAACCACCACCATCCAGCCTGGGTGACAGAGTGAGAATCCGACTAAAAGAAAAAAAAGAAAAAAGGAAAAAAAACAAGAGCATCCATTTGTGTATGGCATTGGGATCATCCTGATTACACAGAGATCAATTGGGAAGGAAGCCCCAGCCTTGGGCCTACAGTTCCTGTGAAATGGTGGATCAGCAGACAATCGGGCTGTGGCTTTGGGAGGCTGAGGTGGGTGAACGCTGGAGCCCGGGAGTTCGAGACCGGCCTGGGCCATGAAGCAAGAACTCATCACTCCCCAGAACACAAACAATGGAGTTGTGCATGGTGGCACCCATGGTCCCGGCTGCATGGGATTGGTGGCTTTCCTCCTGGTGCATTCTTTTGTGTTGCCCCTGCCAACAGAATATGCAAGTCCAGCCTGGGCAATATGGCTCACAATCGTCAGTCCCACTTCCTGGGTTTCCAAGGTGGGAGACTGCCTGAGCACAGGGATCAAATACCAGCCTGGGCAATGTGGCCAGACCTCATCTCAGCGAGAAGTCCCAAAATTGAGTCAGGCATAGTGGCGCCCGGAAACCCAGCTGATCAAATGCCAAGGAGGGAGGAGCACCTGAGTCCCGCAGGTCAAAGCTCTGGGAGCCACACTAGTGCTTCCATGCCCCAGTTCAGCTGACGGAGATTCCAGAAACAAAAAAGATGCCTCCCACGTGCATCACAATGGGTGTCTATGGATCCCCATGGAAAGGACCATGTGGGTGGGAGACGATGGAGTCATCAGCAGACTGGAAGCTGGGCTCCAGCAATCCTCCCGCCTCTTCTGGCCCGAAGGTGGCTGACCGGGTGACTGGAAGCTGGACTGGCCTTGGTGTTGCTGGACTGCCTTGATCGCTCTGTGACCAACGGCTGCCCTAACAAGGGGCTGTCTGTTTCATGAGTACACACACATCTTTGCCATGGATCACGAGTGTGGAGGGTGGTGGCATGCCTTCTATGACACATGGCCGAAGATGTGGGATGGGTGTGCTGGGGAGCCAGCTTTGAAACCTCCCATGAATGACAGTCAGGGAAGTGCTTTTCCTCTCCCATCCCTGAGGTTGACTCTTTGCACTGAGTGGCAGGGGTGGTGGTGGTGGCGTTGGTGGTGATTATGATTATTAGGAGTCGGAATCTTGCTCTATTTCCCAGGCTGAGTGCAGCAGCAGGCTCACGGCCACCACATAATACATCTGCCAGACTCTGACTATTCCCCATCTTGGTCTCACGAGTGGCTGGAACCACAGGCCTGCACCACCATGCCTGGCTAATATTTGCATTTATTTTTGCTAGCTGAGATAAGGTCTTGCCCAGTGTCCCAGGCTGGTCTTGAACCCATAGGCTCAAGCCATCGACTTGTCTTGGCCTCCAAAGGGCAGAGATGCCAGGTTGAGCCCCTGAGCATGGTCTGTGGTTGTGGTGGTGATCTTTGGCATTATTATACTAAGTCGGAGACACACTCTGTCACCCAGGTCAGAACTCAGAGGCCCATTCTCAGACACCATGGCCTCCCCCAGCTGGACTCTGGCCATCCTCCTACCATATTCTCCCAAGTGGCCAGAATGACAGGTGTGTGCCACCACACTTCAATCATTTTGTTGGTTTCATGTAGAGACGAGTTCACACAAAGGTACCTGGGTTGGTCTCAAACCCAGGGGCTTAGGCCATCCTCTTGCCTTGGCCTACCAGAGTGCCAGTATGACAGGAGTGAGCTCCCATGTCCATCCTCCACACCACTCTTGGGCCATACCGCAAGGCCCGCTCCCTTCCGACAACCTGGGACCCCAGAGAGGGCAGCCAGATTCACCCCTGAATCTGCATCCAGATTCACCTGCTGTTGCCTGGCACATGGGTGTCTCTCTGTTAGGGCACATACCCCTCCTCCCACCTTGTTCCCCAGTGTGGACTTACATGCTCCTCCCAGGGGTTGCCTCGGGAAAAAGGAGGGCATGTCTCCTAAAGCTTTGGGGGGTCGAGGACGGCTGGGTGATTCATGACTCTCTCATCAGCACTTAAGTAGGCTGAGAGGGGAAGATGTCCAGAGGCTAGGAGCTTGAGATCAGGCTGGACAACATGGCAAGTCCCCACCTCGAACACAAGCAAAATCCAGAAAATGTTGGGTGAGAGCAGGCCTCGACAGTAAGATCACCTCTGGCCCAGAGTTCATGACCAGGAAGGAAGACCAGGATGTTGACCAATTAGAAAACCTGTGATTGCAGCAGTTTAGGAGGCCCAGGCCGAGAGGATGGCAAAGTTGTGCCGTTTGAGAGCAGCCTGGGCAACCATGTGAAGAAAGAAAAGAAAGAAAGATAAAAAAAGAAAGAAAGAAAGAAAACGAAAGAAAGAAAGAAAGAAAGAAAGAAAGAAAGAAAGAAAGAAAGAAATGAAGGAAGAGAGGAAGGAAAGAAAGAATGAAATTCATTCTCTTGCAAACATTTGCCCTCATTCCTTCCCCCCAGCGCCCTCACATGTGAAAGTCCCCCAACCAAGGCACCTTGCAGCCCATACACCCCCAATGGCTGCACCCACTTTGTTGTGGGAGTTCCCAGGCTTGGTGGTTGTGTTTATGCTTGTTCTCCTCTCTGAGGTAAAAAATGCACCCCAGACAGGACAAAACTCTGACTTGGCAATGAGGACCTTCCGGCAAGAAAGGCTGGTTACACATCCCTCACCTGGGGAAATTTCATCCCCACAGTCCCATTTTCTCTGGCTCTTAAGTCAGTCTCCCTGTAAACACGTCATGCACAATTGAGAATCTGTGCATGACCCTGATGTTTCTGGAGACAGGGTCTAGCTCTTTGCCCCAGGCTGGGGCATGGGGACACCCACCATCATTCACTGGGAGCTTCCAAATCGAGGGTTCCAATGATCCTCCCACCACAGTCTCTGGAGTGGCCAGGACGATGGACACCTCATCCCTAAACCCCCTGTTTGGATGGGTGCAGAGATGGGGGTCTCCCTGTGCTGCCTGGTCTGGACTTGGGCTCTTGCTCTCCAGCCAACCTCCAAGCTTGGCCTCCCAGAGTGTTAGGTTTCCAGACATGGGCTGCCGCACCAGGCCTTCTAGTTCTTTTTCAAAGAAGGATCGAGGCCGGACTCTGGGGCTCAGTCTCATCATCCCAGGCTGAGGCCAGCAGCCGGCCAGAGGTCGTGGGCTGAGACCCACCCGGGCACCTTAGCGAGGCCTCCTCTCTACTCTTCATCCCAAATGAACCTGTTGTGGAGCCACATGCCTGTCATTCTGACTCATCAGAAGTCCGGGGAAAGGCTTGTCGTAGCCCAGCAGGTCGAGGTTGCAGTGGCCAGAGCCAGCCACCGCCCTCCAGTCTGGGTGATGGAGTCAGACTCCAACTAAAAGAAAAAATGGAGAAAAGGAAAAAGAAGTAGGTCATTCATTTGTGTGTGGAGTTGGGATCATCATGAACAGAGAGAAACCATTGGGGAAGGAGGTCCCAGCCTTTGCCATAGAGTTCCTGAAAGACGGTGGATCAGTAGACAATCAGGCTTTACTTTGAGAGATTGAGGCGAGGTACTACTGCAGCCCAGGTTTTTGAGACCAGGCAGGGCCACGTCGCGAGACCTCGTTGCTCCCCGGAATGCAAACACTGGAGTCACAAGTGTTGGTGCCCTCCCTCCCAGCTACCTGGGATGTGGTGGCCTCCATCCTGGGGCTTTCCTTTGCATTGCCCCTGATGACAGAATGTGCGAGTCTGGGCCAGGCACCATGGCTCATAGCCATCAGCCCTGTGCCCTGGGAAGTGGAGGTGGTAGGCTGCCTGAGCCCAGGGGTTGGATACCAGCCCATGTGACTTGGTCAGATCTCGACTCAACAAGTAGTCCCCAAAATGGGGTCAGACATTTTGGCCCCCCTATATGGAGCTGCTCAGGGGCAGAGGTAGGAGGACAACCTGAGACCCATAGATTGAGTCCCCTGGAGCAAAGACTGAGCTGCCGTGCCTGAGCCTGGCAGATGGAGACTCTGACAACAAAAAAGACACCTCCCATATGCATCATATCGGTCGTCCATGGCTTCCCAGGGTAGGTCCGCTAGGGCAGGTGATGATGGAGTGATCGGGAGAGGAAGGAGCCCTCCCCTCACCCAAAGGTGGCAAACAGGGCAGCAGAACCAGGGCTGGCCACTGTGCTGCTGGATCTCCTTGACCACTCTGTGCCTGATGGCTGCCCTAGCCCAGGGTTGTCTGTTCCGTGAGCTCACACACATCTTGGTTGTGGGGCAGGAGTGTGGAGGGTGAAGGCAGGCCTCCTGGGGAGCATGGCCATGGCATGAGACAGACGTTCCCAGTGGCCACCTTTGGAAACTCCCATGAATGACAGCCCGGAAAGTGCCTTTTCCTTTCTCAGCCCTGAGTGTGACTACTCATGCTGGGTGGCAGGGTTGGTGGTGGTGGTGGTGCTGGTGATCATTATTATTTGGAGTCAGAATTCTGACTGTCACCCAGCCTGGAGCACAGGGGCACGCTCACAGCCACCATGGACTCCACCTCCCTGGCTAAGGTGATCCTCCTGACTCGGCTCCCCGAGTGGCTGAAAACACAGGACTGCGCCATCATGCCCGGGTAATCTTTTTATTTATTTTTTGATGACTGAGATGAAGTCTTGCCCCGTGTCCCAGGATGGTGTTGAACCCGCAGACTCAAGTCCTCCACTCTTCTGGGCCTCCGAAGTGCCAGGATGCCAGGCTGAGCCACTGAACCTGGCCTGTGGTTGTGGTGGTGCTGGTGGTTGGTATTATTATTCTGAATCTGAGTCCCACTTTGACACCCAGGCCGGAGTGCAGGGGCCTGTTCTCGGCCACCATGGCCTCCAATCTTAGGGCTCTGGCAATACTCCAGCCATAGACTCCTGAGTGGACAGAAAGATAGGCATGTGCCACCATGCTCAGCTGATTTTTTTGGCTTCTTATAGTAGCAAGGTCTCACCAGGGTGCCCGGGCTTGTGTCAAACACAGGGACTCATGCCATCCTCTCGCCTCAGCCTCCCAGAGCACTGGGATGACAAGCGTGAGCCCATGCACAGGCCTCCACACCCCTCTCAGGGCCCCACCGAGAGACCTGCTCCCTTCCAATGACCTGGGATCATGGAGAGTTCGGCCAGAGTTGACAGCGAGCCATCCCCAGGGGAGCACCAGGTGTAGGAGTGTGTCTCAGCCAGTCTGCCGACCCCTCCTCCTGCCTTTTTCCTCAGGGTGCACACGCTTGTTCCTCTCAGGGGCAGCCTTGGGGAAAGGGAGGGCATTACTCTCAAACCTTTC
>NW_007258594.1:39627-40392 GCF_000164805.1 Carlito syrichta
TCCCACAATTGACAGGTGTGAATGTACCTTTTCCTCTCCCATCCCTTAGGGTGACTCCTCGAACTGGGTGGCGGGGTTGGTGGTGGTGGTGGAATTAATATTTGGAGTTAGAATCCGGCTCTGTCACCCAGGCTGGAACACAGGGGCTAGCTCACGTCCACCACGGACTCCACCTGCTTGGCTATGGCAATCCTCTCACCTCGGCCCTACAAGTGGCTGGAATGACACACTTGCAACACTACGCCCAGCTAATATTTGGATGTATTTTTCATGCCTGAGATGAGGTCAACCTCAGTGTCCTGGAGTGGTGTTGAACCCACAGGCTCAGGCCGTCCACTCACCTGGCCCTGGAAGGGCCAGGATTCCAGGCTAAGGCCCTGAGCTTGGCCTGTTGTTATGGTGGTGGTGGTTGGTACTATTATTCTGAGTTGGAATCCTGCTCTGTCACCCAGGCTGGAGAAGAGGGGCCTGCTGTCGGCCACCGCAGTCTTCACTGGCTGGGCTCAGGCTATCTTCCCACCATGGCCTCCCAACTGGCCAGAAAGACAGGCATGTGCTACCACGTTCGGTTCATTTTGTTTCTTGTACAGACGAGGTATCGCCAAGGTGCCTGGGCTGGTCTCGAACACGGGGGGCTCAGGCCATCCTCTCTCCTCAGCCTCCCAAAGCACTGGGTGATAAGCATGAGTCCCCACATCCAGCATTCACACTCCTCTCATAGCCCCACTGCGAGGCCCACTCCCTTCAGATGACCCGTACACCAGA
>NW_007258594.1:41249-42566 GCF_000164805.1 Carlito syrichta
TGCTTCCTGTTGGCTCTAGTCTCCAAGGTGAGAAAATGTGCCCCAGGCAGGCTGACCCCCCAACTTGGCAACAAGAACATATACAAGAAAGTCCAGGGACACATCCCTCACCCAGGAACATTTCGTGACCTGCAATCCAATTTTTCCTGACTGTAAAGCCAGTCGCCCTGTGAACATACAATGCACAGTTGAGAATGCTTTTGGATACAGGGTCTGGTTCTGTGACTCAGCTTGGGGCCTGGGGACATGATGGTTGTTCACATACAGCCTCAAACTTGCAGGCAATTCTCCCTCCTCAGCATTCAGAGTGGCCAGGATGATAGGCATCTCCATCCCAGACTCCCAGTTTGGATGGGTGCAGAGACGGGGATGCCCTGTGTGGCCTGGGCTGGCCTTGGGTTCCTGGGTTTCTGCCATCCTCACACCTCGGCCTCCCAGAACACTGGGATTCCAGGCGTGGGCCACCATGCCATGCCTTATGGTTTGTTTTTGATGAAGGATAAAGGCCAGAATTAGGGGTTGAGCCTCATCATCCCAGCGATTTGGGAGGCCGAGGCCTGTGACTGGCCCAAGCCCACATGCTGATACCTGCCTGGGCACTATGGCAAGACCTCATCTCTACCCTCCATCCCAAGTAAGCTGGGCGTGATAGCACGTGCCTTTTGTTCCAGTTCCTTGGAAGTCTGGGAAAAGGCTCACTGGAGCTTGGCGGGCCGAGCCAGCGGTGACCAGGAGTGAGCCACCACCCTCCTGCCTGGGCAATGGAGTGAGACTCTGACTCAAAGAAAAAAATGGAAAAAAAGTAAAACAGAAGCGCATCCATTTGTGTATGGAGTTGGGATAATCATGAACAAAGATCATTTGGGAATGAGGCCCCAGGCTTGGGCCTAGAGTTCCTGAAAGATGATGGATCAGCAGGCAATTGGTCTGTGGCTATAGGAGGCTGAAGTGGGACCTTTGGATCCCGGGAATTTGAGATTAGCCTTGGCCACATAGCGAGACCTTGTTGCTCCCCAAACACATACACTGGAGTTGTACATGGTGGCGCATGCTATCCTGGCTACACAGGATGCAGTGACCTCCATGCCTGGGTATTCCTTTGCATCACCACTGACGACAGAACCTGTGAGTCCAGGTCGGGCAGCATGGGTAATGGCCATCAAGACTGCACCCTGGGATGCCAAGGCAGGAGGCTACCTGAGCACAGGAATCAGAGACAAGCCCAGGCAAAGTGGGCCGACCTCTTCTCAGTGAGACGTCCACAAAATAGAGTCAGATGTGGTGGCCCTTGGAGACCTGTGTACTCAGGGACCTAGG
>NW_007258595.1:0-560 GCF_000164805.1 Carlito syrichta
CCACAGGACTGTGTCACCATGCACGGCTAATCTTAGGATTTATTTTTGATGGCTGAAAGAGGTATTGGACTGGTGTCAAACCCACAGGGTCAGGTCATCCACATGCCTTGGCCTCCGGAGGGCCAGGATGCCAGGCTGAGCCCCTGAGCCCAGCCTGGGATTTTGGTGGTGGTAGTCGTTGGTATTTTTATTCTGATTTGGAATCCTACTTTGTCGCTCAGTCTGAAGCACAGCGACCTGCTCTTGGCCACCATGACTTACACTGGTTGGGCTCCAGCGATCCTCCCACCATGACCTCACGAGCTGCTGGAATGACAGATGTGCGCCCACACGTTCGGCTCATTTTTTTGGCTTCTTGCAGAGACAAGGTCTCGCCAAGGTGTACAGCCTGGTCTCAAATGCGGGAGCTCAGGCCATCCTCTTCCTTGGTCTTCCAGAGCTTGGGGATTATAGGCCTGTGACCCTGTTCCTGGCCTCAACACCCCACTCAGGGCCCCATCTCGAGGCTCGCTCCAATCCTATCACCCAGGACCCTGGAGAAGGCAACCAGAGTTGCCCGC
>NW_007258595.1:2276-2860 GCF_000164805.1 Carlito syrichta
CCTCGTCTCCTCCCTCCATCCCAAATGTACCTGGTGTGGTGGAATGTTCCTGTCACTCTGTCTCCTCAGAAGTCTGGGGGGGAAGGCTTGCCAGAGTCAGGCGGGCCAAGGGTCCGCTGGCCGGGAGTGGGCTACCAGCCTCCAGCCTGGATGACGGAGTGAGACTCTGACTCAAAAAAAAGACAGAAAAGATGAGCTTCCACTCATGCATGGAGTTGGGGTCATCCTGAACAAACAGAGATCGTGGGAGAAAGAGGCTTCAGTGTTGGGCGTAGAGTTCTCAAAAGATGGCGGATTGGCAGACATTTGGGCTGTGGCTTTGGAAGGGGAGGCGGGGTACTGCTTTGGCCCAGGAGATCAACACCACCTGGGCCATGTAACGAGATTCCGTTGCTCCCCAGAACTCAAACCCTCTAGTCGCATGTGGTGGCACCAGTGGTGCCAGCTACATGGAATGTGGAGAATTACATCCTGTGACATGCCTTTGCATCATCCCCGCTGAAAAAACGTGTGAGTCCAGGCTGAGCACCGTGGCTCATGGCCGTCAGCCCCACACCCTGGGATGCCAAAGTGGGAGGCTGCCT
>NW_007258595.1:4242-5624 GCF_000164805.1 Carlito syrichta
AGAAAAGAAAGAAAAGTAAGTAAGAAAGAAAGTAATAAAGAAAGAAATAATGAAAGAAAGAAAGAAAGAAAGAAAGAAAGAGAGAAAGAAAGAAAGAAAGAAAATAGAAAACAAAGAAATCATTTTACCTGAAAACCTTCTGCCCTCAGTCCTTCTCCCATTCGCCCCCCCCCCCGCATATGAAGGTCTCACAAGCTCGGCACCTTACAGCCCCAGCCATCCCAAAGGCTGCCACCGCTTTTGTGTGGGAGTTCCAGAGACTCCCTGACCGGGTTCCTGCCGACTCTCCTCTCTGTGGTGAGAAATGTGCCCCAGGCAGCCCAGACCTCTGACTTGGCAACAAAGTCCTTACACCAAAAAAGGCCAGGTACACATCCCTCACCCTGGTATATTTCTTACCACCAAGTCCCATTTTTTCTGGCTCTAAAACCAGTCGCCCTTTGAGCACATGATGCGCAGTTGAGAATCTGTAAGATTCTGAGGTTTTTGGACAAATGGTCTGGCTCTGTGGTCCATGACCATCATTCACTGCCACCCTCGAAATCGCAGGCTCTGGTGATCCTCCCACCTCAGCCTGTGTAGTGGCCGGGTGATGGGCACCACATCCCCAGACCCACTCTTTGGATGGTTGTGCAGGTGGAGTCTCCCTGCAAGGCCCAGCCTGGCCTTGAGCTCATGGGCTACACCCATTCTCCCATTTCAGCCTCAGGGAGCGGTGGGACTCCAGGCATTGTCCGCAGCCTCCGACCTTCTGGTTCATTTTCGATGAAGACTCGATGCTGGGCTTGGGTGCTCAATCACGTCATCCCAGCACTTGGGGAGGCCAAGTCCAGCAGCTGGCTGAGCCCGTGGTTCTGAGACGTGCCAGGCAACTTGGCGAGACCTTGTTTCTACCCTACATCCCAAATGAGCCAGGCTTGGTGGCACTCATCTGTCATTCTGGCTCCTTGGCAGGCTGGGGAGGAAGGATCACCAGAGCCCTGCATGCTGAGGCTGTGGTGGATGGGAGGGAGCCAAAGCATCCAGCCTGGGAGACAGAGTGTGACTCTGACTCAAAAAAAAATAAAAGGAAAGAAAGGAAGAGCATCAATTTTGGTATCTTGTTGGGATCATCGTGAACAGAGATCATTTGAGAAGGAGGCCAAAGTGTGGGACCGCTGGAGCTCAGAGATTGAGACTAGCCTGGATCACGTAGCAAGACCTCATCACTCACCAGAATGCAAACACTCGAGTCGCATGTGTTGGCACCCGTAGTCCCAACTACATGGGATGTGGTGGCCTCCATCCCAGGGTGTGCCTTTGCATCGCCCCTACTGACAGCACTTGCAAGTCCAGGTAGGGCACCATGGCTCATGGCCATCAGCCCATTGCCCTTGGAGGCG
>NW_007258596.1:0-6318 GCF_000164805.1 Carlito syrichta
CTAAGTCAAAACAGCAATGAACTACCCAGCCAGATTGTTCCTTGTGACTTAAGAGTAGCCTGCTTTGTTAACAAAAATACTTGTTTTTGGAGACTCCTCATCAGTACAATGGTGCCTGTGATATAAGGATGAAAAGCAGCCATGTGGGGGGGAGGGCACCATTGCACCTGGTTAGAGCTTCAGGAGCCACCATTTCATGGATGATTCCTCTTACAGATCTCATTAAACAATGAGAAAATCTATCTCCACATATAGCTTCTGCGATAGGATATTGGTATAGGAGGAATGTACTCAGTTCATTTAAGATATATTTAACCTATTCTAATTATAATGCATAAGTCAGGGACCCCAAAACCTCAAGTGTTTCATGTGCACATATGTATGAGTATGTGTGTATTATGGGGAACCATAGAGTGAGCAGTTTAGTTTGGAGATATTGTAGTAGAGACATTTCACCATGGAGTAGAAGGGACCTACATGTACCATAAGCCGGGCCCTCCCTGGCTTGACTGTTAACCTGGATGACCCAAGCTTTGGGCCAAATCTCTCAACTCTTTGGTCTGGGAGAAGGTCTCTTCTGTTCACAGGTGCTCCTCTTCACTTAGTTTTGACTCCTTGGCCCCGTATCATCCCCAGATGTGATGTGTACCAAAACTTTGGTCTTAATAACCTGGCTCTGCTAACATGTCTTTGTTCTTTGACTCTACTGTTGGAGAAGAATTGATATGGATGAGGGCTAATGTGTTTTGAGCCAGACTTTATGCAAAATATTGTGTATAGGCTCAACTGACTGGCATTAACATTAAAATAGGGATTATAAGACTTTATTGTGGCAATAAGATACCATATTTCAACCTGACTCAGGTATGGCACCACATGATCTCTGACGGCTGTCCATGAGACATCATCTGCATAACAAGGGACTTAGCTTCCCAGCCCTGTTTAGTTTAAGCATTCTTTTCTATTCAATACTTTAATCATTAGACAGCAGGCAACTCTTCCAACCAATTACCAATCAGAAAATCACTGAATCCACACATAGCTTATAAGCCCTTGCATCAATATGTCCCACCTTTCTGTGTCAATCCAAAATATACCTTGTGTTGATTTATACCTTTGCCCCTAATTTCTGTCTCCCTAAATGTCTCAAACCAAACTCTGAGCTGACAACCTCAGGCATGCTTTTTCAGGACCTCTTAAGATTGCTGTATCCTGGGCCTAGGTCACTCATATTGACTCAGAACAAACCTCTTTACCTATTTTACTGAGTTGGGCTTTTTCATCAATATCAGGAGGAAATGAGGATCAGATGAGGGAGAAACCCTGCGACCCACCCTTGCCTCTTCCCACCATTCTTCTTTCCAACCACTCTGACCTCATTGGAGACTATATCCTCCCAATGGTGTGTTAGGGAACTGCACTTGCTAAATTAGATTTTTAAAAAATGCTTAATTGTCTTTTTGTTCAATTTCATTTAGGTCAGTCATTCTCTCAGATTTCCACCTCAAACAGAGAAGCTGGATTTGGCATGTATCTTCTTGCATCTCTGTTAATCATATTTGGTTTCATTTATCTATTCTGTGAATATTTATATTTTGGCATGCAATTACAGCAAAGTGTTCCATGTGAATACTGTATCTTGACTCTGAGGTATAGTTGGGAATGGTGAATTCAGAAGTCTCAGGAGAAGAATGTATTTTCAGACGTGCATTCCAGTAAGGAAAGCCGAGGCTCACAAAATCAAACAACTTATAGCAGTCATTATATAGACCTTAAGGACATGTATGGCCCTAAGAAAACTCTCCTGGAGTGGCGTAGGGACCAAGATGTACAGCGTCATTGGGTATTGACAGGCACATGTATCACGGGACATATAATGGCACCTTGTGAAAAAGAGGAGGCAGTGACTGATCCCCAGAAACAAGAGGTCAGGCATACCATCCAGGGCCACACAAGTTAGTCAAGCGAAAGGAGGAGCAAGAGAGAAATTCTGAGCAAGATCCCATATTGTGGTTTCTGTCCCTTAAAGTCCCACTGGGTCTCTGTCAGGTGTCCCCGGCTTTGGGGCCCTTCACTTGGGGTCACATTGCACTTGATGCAGCAGTGCGTGCTTCAAAGAGAATCACAGAAGTTTGGTACATATATCCCTTGTAGGCATATTATTTGCTTGGAGGTAGTTTTAACACATCACAGTTAATCAGCATTTGTTATATACCATGCCACTCCTTTGTCTAATTATAGAAGCTCAATATTATGGACTGAATTAATAAAATGAAATAGTTTAGAAAAAGATTGAATGACCCCAAAATGATAACTTCTGAAAGTACTCCAGACCATTTATCAAAGGTACAATAGAGGTCTCTCATATGTCTGAAATACTGGTTTTGCTCTACACAATATGCTAAACTCAATATCAATTTTCACTGGAAGTTTATTTATATATAGTTTTCACATTATACTAGTAACATGCATAGCTATTATAAAATAAAGTGTTAATGACAGCTTCTTAATTATATTGCTCTGTTAACACATGCAGTCAAAATCAATTATATATGTGTGTAGGTATATGCAATCAAGGTTATAGAATAATCACTTAGGCTTTTCAAAAATAATTCATGCATTTACATGGGCCATGTGGAATTGAGGCAATGGATTTGCATTGAAGAGTCATAATAAAAAAGCAAGTAGCTTATGTGCTTCAGTTATTTTCTAATATATCAATGATGTTTATTTTGTTAATTATTGTACAGGTCCCATTAGCTTAGTATTATGAGAAACAAAGGAGGAGGCAGTTGAGACTAACAGGAGAAAAGGTTAGCCCCATTAAAATATATGGTAACTTTGTGAGGTTTTTAATACACCTTTTGAGACAACTTTTGACATCTTGAATACTTGTTAATATAAACTGAGAGTACTTAGAAATAAACATGAAACTTTTTTGCATTAAAAAATATAATTTTTTAGATTTTTTAAAAATTTTAATGATATGGGGTACAATTCAGGGTTAGGTATAAAAGTGTTCATTATGCAGGTGCCCTTGTTGTTGAGGTGTGCCCCTCCCTCCCTTGGCAGATTCCCACTACTGTGAAACCTGCTTGCCCTCCTCCCCTGGCAGTTTCCTGCTGCTGCCAATCTTTTTCTTACAGTTTTACGATAATTGTTCAAGGTCCGCTCATGAGTGAGAACATATGATTCTCAGTTCTTTGTTCTGTGATAAATCGTTCAGTATTATAGATGTTAAGTCCATCCACGTTGCTGTGAAGTTCATGATTTTGTCTTTCTTTACGGCAATGTAATATTTTATGGCCATTGTATATATGTACCACATTTTTCTTGTCCAGTCCTCTTTTGATGGGCAGCATGGTTGGTTTCATCTTCTTGCTTTTGTGAACAATGCTGCCATCAACATACATGAGCAGGTATATTTTTCATAGAGTGATGTGAGTTTCTCTGGGTATATTCCCAGTAGGGGAATTGCAGGGTCATATGGAAAATGATTTTTAGATCTTTTAGGAATTGCCACACTGTTTTCCACAGAGACAGTAATTACTAGTTTACACTCCCACTCACAGTGTAGAAGTTTTCCCTTTTTGCTGTGTCCTCTCCAGCATCTGTTGTTTTTTGAGTTATTGATGGTGGCCATGCATTTTAATTAGTACTTTGAAACAAATATTAATCTGATCTCAAAGCAGAAAAAGGTGTTACAAGAAAAAAACTACAGAACAATCTCCTTCATTAACATGGATGCCAACATTATAAATAAGTTATTAGGACATGAAGTCTTACAGAGTGTATAAAGGATAGCACACCATGACCAAGTGAGAATTATCTCAGGATGGCAAGGTTGTTCTAATGTTCCATATTGAACTGATGGAAAGTCAAGTCAGCAACATGCAGAGTAGGAGACCTGCACCTTCATTCCCTCCACAATCACATTTATTCAGCAGTAATTAATGGGCAAATTTCCTTTGTGAGAAAGCTAGAAAAATAAGTAGAGAATGTAGAAACAGTAAAAAAAAAAAACACACAAATAATTTGTTTAGTGAACAGATAATAAAAAGTAACATGCCTTTAGTTAGAACATCAAAAAAAAAATGAAGACATGAATAAAGTTCACAATAAAACAAAAGAAATTACCATAAATGCAACAGAAATTTTAAATAAGGCCAAACCCTGGACAACTTAGAAGAATGGATAAAAGCTAAGAAACATACAACCTAAAATATCTAAATCATGAAATAAGAAAAACATCGGAACTAGTTTGGGGACTGAATCTGTAATAACAAGTCTTTCAGTACAGAAAAACCAAACATTTCTCAACAAAAAACTCAATGTCTAAACAGCTTCACTGGTGAATTGTACCAAACATTTAGGTAATAAATGTTAACGTTTCAAACTTTTTCAAAAAATTTTTAAAATGGGAGCAATTTCAAATGCATGTTATGGGACTAGCATGACCCAGATTCCAATTCAGACAAAGATAACACAATAAAATTACAGACCACTATACTGGTGTATAGGTATAAAAATTCTCAACAAAATGCCGGCAATCTGAATACGGTAGCACATTAAAGTTATCCTACTCCATGATCAACAGTGATTTATTTCTGCTATGCAAGAATGTTTCAACTATGCAAATCAGTTTTATGATTCCCCACGTTAATAAAATAAAGGATAAAGTGACATGATGATATCAACAGATGCAGAAGAAATAGTTCCAAAAATTCAAGAAGTGTATATGAAAAACCTATTTTCATAGAAATCAAAATATTAAAATTTTTGATGATAAAAAACTCAATGTGACAGCTGACATCATAATCAATAGTGAAAAGTTAAAAGTGTTTCCATTAGGATTAGGAAGTAGACAACCATGCCCACTCTCCAACTTATATTTATCAAAGTGCTGCAAGTTCAGACTTGAGCTATCAGACAAGGGAAAATAAAATAAAACAGATGCATATTAGAATAAAAAAGTAATATTATTTCTGTTTTCAAATGACAAAGTCTCATATATGTATATTAATACTTAACAGACTCCACTCCCACATTGTTAGAATTAAAAAATGAATTCAGAAAAGTTGTGAGACACTTAATAAACATACAAAAATCAGATGTGTGTCTATACAAAAAAGACAACATGAAAATGAAATTAAACCATCCCATTTTCAATCACTAAAAAGAATAAAATGGATAATCTGGATAACTAGGCGTAAACCTAACTAAGAAAGTGGAAGACTTACACAATGAAAATTACAAAATATTGAAGAAATGAGAAATACACAAAGAAATCAAAGGCACCTGTTCAACATTGGGAGACTTAACATTGTTAAAATGTCTGCAGTATGCAAGGCAATCTGCACATTTAATGTCATTTCTACTAAAATATAGGAGGTATTTATTTTACAGAAATAAATAAAATAAAACTACATAGAGAACAGACAAATATGATTGCCAAAACAACCTTGAGAAAAAAGAATAAATCTGGAGACATCACACTTCCTGATTTCAAAGTATATTACAAAACTACAGTAAATATAATAGTATAACATGAGCATACACACATGCATATGTACCAATGGGACAGAAATTAATCTATGCTTATGTGATCAACTAATAATAAAGATACTAAGAATATACAGCGAGGACACAAATTCTGCTTAACAGAGAGTATTGGAAAAACTGGACATCCTCATGCATACAAATACAATGAACTCCTTATCTTACAATATAAATAACAATATACAAGATGAGGATACAACGTAAATGTCCAGTAAATGATTAACGGATAAAGACAAACAAAAAAGGGGAGTAGAGGGAAAGCAACTACAGCCACTGCAACAGCAGCAACAACAATAGAAAGTGGCAAATATAATCATGTCAATACCAGTAATTCCTTTAAATGTAAAGGACCTCAATGTGCCAGAAAAGAAAAAAGTACAGAATCGTATCTTTCATGAATTTAGATGATAATCTTCAACAAATATAGTACATTATCTTCAACAATGTATAAGAGAAATTATATGCTAAAACTAAGTGGAATTTACTTTGGTAAGTAAGTCTGGATCAATGTTTTAAAAATTATTCAATGCAACTCACCACATTAACAGGCTAAGAAAAATTTAACCATCAATTAATGCAGAAAAAATATTGGTTGAAGTTTAGCATCATTCATCATAAGATCTCTAAAATAAATAGGAATAAAGAACTATGTCTATGTATAGAATCTCTGCAAAACCAACAATTAATATATAAAATTGTGAAAGTCGAAATGCTTTCAATGAGCCTGGGAACAGGACAAAGTTGTCCACACTCACCATG
>NW_007258597.1:0-702 GCF_000164805.1 Carlito syrichta
TCAGGCCACCTCCTGCCTCAGCCTACAAGGGTGCAGGTCTGACTGCTGTGAGCTACAGTTCCCTGTCTGGACTCACACATTTGGTTGATGGGGGTGATGCAAAGTAATGCCCTGGGATGGATGGCACCACATGCTATGTAGCCAGGACCACGAGTGCCACCACACACAATTCCAGAATTATCCTACCATGGAGTGATGAGGTCTTGCTACATGGCCCAGGCTGGTCTTTTCTCCCAGACTCAAATGGCCTCCGGCCTCAGACTCTCAAAACCACAGACCAATTGTCTACTGATCTGCCATTTTTCGAGAACTCTAGGCTCAAGGCTTGGTCCTCCTTCCCAAATGCTCTCTGTCTGTTCATGATGATCCCAACTTCATACAAAAATGAATGCTCTCCTTTTTTTTCTTTTTTTTCTTTTAGTCAGAGTTTCACTCCATCACCCAGGCTGAAGGGTGGTGGCTCGCTCCTGGCCACTGCAGCCTTGGCACACCGAGCTCTGGTGAGCATGTCCCCATCTTCTGAGGAGACAAAACCACAGGCATGAGCCAACATGCCCAGCTCATTTGGGATGCAGGGTAGAGATGAAGTCTCATCAAAATGCCCGGGCGGTTTTTGGCCTTCAAACTCAGGACAGCTGGTAGTCTCGGCCTCACAAAGTCCTGGGATGATGAGGCTGATTCCCCAAGCCCAGCCTCGTTCCT
>NW_007258597.1:1715-7279 GCF_000164805.1 Carlito syrichta
CCTTTCCCCAGGGCGGCCCCTGGGAGGAGTAGGTGGGTCCACCCTGGGGATTGAGGTGGGGAGTGGGGTGGGCAACCAAGCAGAGACATGACCATGAGCTTGATCCTCCCCTGGTCGAAGGTTTGGCGGGTGACTCCTGCAGCACTGTCCAGGGTTCCAGGTCATTGGAAGGGAGCAGGCCTCACGATGGGGACTTGAGAGGGGTGTGGAGGTGGGGCGCTGCAGCTCTCACCTGTCTTTCCAGCAATCTGGGTGGCCAAGGAGGGAGGATGGCCTTAGCTCTGGGGTTTGAGACCACCCCGGGCACTTTGGCAAGACCTCATCTCTATAACAATCCAAAGAAATGAGTGGAGCTTGGTGGCCCATGCCTGTCATTTCGGCCACTCAGGAGGAAATGGTGGGAGGTCCCTGAGCCCAGCTGGTAGAGGATGCATTGGCCAAGAGCACGTCACTGCACTCCAGCCTGGACAACAGAGCAGGACTCTAACTCAGAAGAATAATCCTATCCACCACCACAACAATAACCACAGAATGGGCTCCAGGTCTCAGCCTGTCATCCCAGCCCTTCAGAGTCCCAGGCAAGTGGATGACCTGAGCCTGCGGGTCTGACACCCGCCAGGTACATAGGGCAAGACCTCGTCTCGGCCATCAAAAATAAATCAAAGCTGGGCTCGGTGGCTCAGCCTGTAATCCCCTGCCTTTGGGAGGCTGAGGTGAGTGGATTGCCTGAGCCCGCAGGTTCAAGGCCCGCCTGGTCAGGGAGACATAATCTCTACAAGAAATCAAAAAATCAGCCAGGCGTGGTAGCGCATGCCTGTAATTCCGGCTACTTGGAAGGCTGAGGTGGAAGGATCGCCGGAGCCCAGCAGGTCGAGGCTGCGGTGGCCAGGAGCGGCCACTGCACTCCAGTCTGGGCAACAGAGTGAGACTCCAACTCAAAAAAAAAAGATAAATAAAAATTAAAAAATTAAAAAATTATCCGGGCATAGTGGCATAGGCCTGTGATTCCAGCCACTCGGGCCTCCAAGGTAATTCGATCGTCTGAGATTGGCAGGTGAAGTCCATGGTGGCCATGAGCATACCCCTTCACTCTGACCTGGGTGACAGAGCAGGATTCCGATTCCAAATAATAATCACCTCCACCACCACCACCACCACCCCTACCACCAAGAGCGAGGAGTCACCCTCAGGAATGGGAGAGAAAAAGGCACTCATTCACGAGAGAATTCAAAGGTGGCCACTGGGCACATCTATTCTGCACTTTCAGCCACGTGCCCCAGAATGCCAGCCTCCACCCTCCACACTCATGCACCACAGAAAAGACGTGTATGAGCTCCAGGAACAGAAAATCCCAAGCTAGGGCATCCATTGGGCACAGAGCGATCAAGGTGGTGTGGCAACACTGAGGCCAGCCCAGGTTCCAGTAGCTGTCTGCCACCTATGGGTGAGGGGAGGGCCATTCCTCTCCAGATCACTCCATTGTGTCCTACCCACATGAACTTTCCCTGTGGAGCCCAGGACACCCATTATGATGCATGTGGGAGGCATTTTTTTTTCCCTCCAGAGTCTCCATCAGCCAGGCTGGGGCATGGTAGCATGATCATTGCTCTTAGGACCTCAAACTGCAGGACTCAGGCAGTTCTTCCACTTTGGCCCCCAAGCAACCAGGAACCAGGGACCACCAAGCCTGACTCAATTTGGGGAACCACTCACCGAGAAGAGGTTTGGCCCTGTCGCCTGGGCTGGTCTCCGATCCCTCAGCTCAGGCAAGAGCTGATGGCCATGAGCTACGGTGACCAGCCTGGAGTTGCACGTTCTGTTGGTGGGTGTGATGAAAAGGAACACCTTGTGATGGATTCCACAGCATCCTATGTAGCCTGGAACACCGTTGCCACAACACGCAACTCCATTTTTTGCATTCCGGGGAGTGATGGTTTTGCTATGTGGCCCAGGCTGGTCTCATATTCCCGGGCACCAGCGGTCCCATGCCTCAGCCTCCCAAAACCACAGTCAGATTGTCTGCCGATCCACCGTCTTTCAGGAACTCGAGACCCAAGGCTGGGGATTCCTTCACAAATGATCTCAGACTGTTCACGATGACTCCAACTCCATAAAAAAAAGAAAGCTCTTCTTTTGTTGCCTTTTTTCTTTTTTTCTTTGAGTCAGAGTCTCACTCCATCGCCCAGGCTGGAGGGTGATGGCTTGCTCTGGGCCACTGCAGCTTCGGCCCGCTGGGCTCCATTGAGCCTTTATGTGGCCTTCCAAGGTGCCAGAACAATAGGTGTCTGACACCATGCCCAGATCATTTGGGATGGAGGGTAGGGACGAGGTCTCCCCGGGGTGCCCAGTTGGTTCTCGGCCTGAGGGCTCGGGTTGGCCATTGTCTCGGCCTCCCAAAGTGCTTGGATTACAAGGCTGAGCCCCTGAGCCTGGCCTCTATCCTTCATCAAAAATGAACCAGAAGTCATGGCGCAGCTGCCTATGCCTGAAATCCCAGTGCTCTAGGAGGCAGAGGTCGGAGGATGGCTGGAGCCCAGGAACCCAAGGCCAGCCCAGGCCACACAAGGAGACCCCATTTCTGCACCCATCCAAACAGGGTGTCTGGGGTCGAGTTGCCCGTCATTCCAGCCACTCCAGAAGTTGAGGCAGAAGATCACCGGGACCAACAATTTCGAGGCTGTCAGTGAATGACAGTCGTTTCACTGGGTCCCAGCCTGTGCCACAGAGCTAGACCCTGTCTCCAAAAACATCAGAATTGTACACAGATTCTCAAACACGCATGGTGTTTTCACAGGATGACTTTCTTTAGAGCCAGGAAAAATGGGATTGCACGGGAAGAAATATCCCTGGGTGAAGGAGGTGTCCCTGGCCTTCTCTTTGAAAGGTCCTCATTGCGAGTCAGAGGGTTGTCCTGCCTGTGGCACATTTCTCACCTCAAAGAAGAGAGCCAGCTGAAACCCAGCCAGGGAGGCTCACGAACTCCTGCACCAAAGCAGGGTCAGCCATTTGGGGAGGTTGGGACTAGAGGATGTCGAGTTGGGGGACTGTCACATCAGGGGAGATGGGCGGGGAAGGACTGAGGGAAGAAGATTTTCAGAAAATGAATTTCTTTCTTTCTTTCCTTCTATCTTGTCTTTTCTTTCCTCACTAGGTTGTCCAGCCTGCTCTCAAAACGCCTGATTCAGGCCATCCTCTTGGCTCAGGCCTCTAAAACTGCTGTGATCACAGGCTTTCCATTTGGGCATCATCCTGGTCTTCTTGCCTGTTCTTGAACTCTGGGCCAGAAGCAAACCTCCCGCCGTCGCCTGTCCTCACCCAAGCTTTTCTGGGTATTGCTTGGGGTCGAGGCAGTCTTTTTTAATGGTGTCCAGCCTGGTCTCAAGCTCCTGGGCTCCAGTCATCTTCCAATCTTGGCCTCCCTGAGTGCCAAGGAGACATACCTGAGTCACTTGGCAATCCCCATCCCCCATAGTTTTGAGAGACACCCTCCCTTTCCCAAAGGCTCTCCCTGAGAGAAGTGAGTGGGTCCAACCTGGGGAACAAGGCAGGTGAAGGGGTGGACACCCCAGCGGAGACAAGTGGCTGCATCAGGCACACATGCCAGGGAAGGCTCGGCCTGTGATCTCGGTCACCCTCTCCAGGGTCCCGGGACCTTGCAAGGTAGCGGTGCTAGTGGGGGGGCCCTGAGAGGGGTGTGGATGCTGGGTGCGTTGGTTCATGCATGTCATCCCAGCTTTCTGAGAGGCCGAGGAGAGAGTATGACTTGAGCCTCCGGGTTCGAGATCAGCCTGGGCACCTTGGCAAGACCTCGTCTCTATAAGAAGCCAAAAAAATGAGCTGAGTGTGGTGGTGCATGCCTGTCGTTCTGGCCACTCAGGAGGCTGTGGTCAGTGAATTGCTGGATCCCAGTCAGTGGAGACTGTGGTGGCCGAGAGGGGGCCCCTGGGCTCTGGCCTTGGCAACAAAGCAGGACTCCTACTCAGAATAATAATACCAACCACCATCACAACCATATGCCAGTCTCAGGAGCTCAGCCTTGCCTCCTAGCCCTTTGGAGGCCCAGGTGAGTGAACAGCCTACAGCTCTGGGTTTGACACCAGCCTGGGACATGGGAAGAGACTTAGTCTCAGCCATCAAAAATGATTTGCCGGGCGTGGTGGCACAGCACTGTGGTTCCAGGAACTCGGGGGTCCAAGGCAGGAGGATTGCCTGAGGCCAGCAGGTGGAGTCCGTGGTGGTCATGAACGTGACCCTGCACTCCGGTCTGAGTGAACAAGTGGGATTCTTACTCCAAATAATAAAAATCACCACCACCACCACCCCGATACTCAGCACGAGGAGTCACCCTCAGGGATGGGAAATGAAAAGACAGTTTCTGGCCTGTCATTCACAGGAGGTTTCAAAGGTGGACACTGGGCACATCCATCCCATGCTTTTGGCCACATGCCCCAGAATTCCTGCCTCCACCTTCCACCCTTGTGCCCTGTGGCAAATAAATGTGTGAGCTCACGGAACAGTTGGCCTTGAGCTAGGGTGTATGTCAGGCACAGAGCGATCAAGGCAGTCCAGCAATGCCATGGTCAGCCAAGTTCCAGTTGCCCTGTCTACCACCTTCGGGTGGAGGGAGGGCCCCTTCCTCTCCCAATCACTCCATCGTCCCCCGCCCATGCAGACCTTTACCTGGGGAGCCATGGACACCTGGCAGGATGCCTGTGGGAGGCCTCTTTTTTGTCGCTGGAGTCTCCATCAGCTGAGCCAGGGCAGAGCGTCATGATCGTGACTCCCAGGACCTCACCCTGCGGTACTCAGGTGGTCCTCCCACCTCGGACCCCGAGCAGCCAGGATTCCAGGGGCCACCACGTGTGACTCAATTTTGGGTACCTCTCACTGAGACGAGATCTGGCCACATTATCCAGGCTGGTCTCTGACACCTAGGCTCAGGTAACCTCCTACCTTGGCCTCCCAGGGCACGAGGTTGGTGGCCGTGAGCCACGGTGCCCAGCCAAGACTCACACATTCTGTGGGCATGGTCAAACTACAGAACACCCTGGGATAGAAGCCACCGCATCTCGTGTATCTGGGACCACAGACATCACCATGCGCAATCCAGTGTTTGCATTTAGGGGAACGACGAGGTCTCTCTAAGTGGCCCAGGCTGATCCAAATTCCCGTGCTGCAGCAGTCCCCTGCCTCAGCCTCCCAAAGCCACAGACTGATTGTCTGCTGATCAACCGTCTTTTGGGAACTCAAGGCCCAAGACTGGGGACTCCTTCCCAAATGATCTCTGTGTGTTCACAGTGATACCAATTCCATACACAAATGGATGATCTTTTTTTTTCCTTTTTTCCTTTTTTTCTATTAGTTGGAGTCTCACTCTGTCTCCCAGGCTGAATAGTGGTGGCTTGCTACCGGCCACCGCAGTCTCGGCCACTGGGCTCTGGCAAGCCTTTTCCCGGCCTTCCCATGAACCAGAAAGACAGGCGGGTGCCACCACGCCCAGCTCATTTAGGATGGAGGGTTGAGATGAGGTCTCGCTGAGGTGCCTGGGTGAGACTCCACCTGCG
>NW_007258598.1:0-768 GCF_000164805.1 Carlito syrichta
CTGAGTTACGCAGATTCCTTATTCTTACTTAGCAATAGGCAGTGAAGTTTCCTGTATGTGAGGACTCCCATTAGCCAGATTCCTACTTCAAAAATGTGATTTGAGGTTACCACTTAGGAAGACAGCCTGTAGTTTTGGGACTGAGGACTCATATAATGAAGATTCCTTATACTTCCTTACCAATATGACGTGTCGTTTCTTGTATATGATAACCTCCACTACCCAGCATCCTGCTTTACTCTGCAGGATGCCAAGACAGTTCCTGTAGACTGAGAATTCCAGTTTTTTGGATATCAAGAGAAAGACGTCCATAATGTTCTTTGGGAACTGGAATCCAAGATTCCTGGTTCTGTTACACAAGATCTCCCCAAAATGTGGAATATTCCAAACCCAAAACCCGAATTCCTACCTTCCCACCCACAAGAATTTTCAGTACTTTGAGGTCACATGAATCGATATATTTTACATCAATATAACTTTTGATTCTGGAGAATATCATTATGCTCGTGGAGGGTCCCAGGTAGCAAAAGAATTTCTAGGGCCAAATTCTTGATTACAACTAACAAGAGGACCAGAAAGATCCTGAGGATGTGTAATGACAGATTTAGCGTATCCACGGAGCAAGTAACTCTGAAATATAGGGACCCAGACGCCCAGATTGCTGATTAAACCTTATCAAGAGGCCCTGTAGATTCCGGAAATGAGAACTCCTACGACCGGATTTCCTTTTAATTCTCAGTAAGATGCCCTGATTTTCCCAGTCGATTT
>NW_007258598.1:2339-3628 GCF_000164805.1 Carlito syrichta
GACTTTGTAGATTTAGGCGTTGAGAACTCCAAGAACTGGATTCCCTTTCCGTTCTCAGCAAGATGCCCTGAATTTCCCTGTCCATGGGGATTCCAAACCTCTGTGTACAAAAATTTAGATGCCAGATGTTTCCTAGGGACGTGGAATCCATGGATCCTGGTTACATTTTAATAATTCGTACTAAATATTTGGCAACTGTAAAACCCTCAGGCCCTCTACAAATGAAGTACAAACGGAAATTTAAGGAAAACCAAGTTCATCTTAGACCAATGTTACATCCAAATACGGCTATATGATACTTTTTTTTCCAGGAATCTGGCCTCAATTGTCCCGAGGAACTTAAGGGATTTGTACTACCAGATACCTGATTAAAACTCTCAAGAGGTCCAGAATGTTGCTGGAATCCTGAAATGACTTATTCATAATACCTACAAGACAAATATCTCTGATACATGAGACGAGCTCGAAGCCTTGATTCTTGTTTATACTGCAGGAAGACGCCCAGAGAATTTTTAGGATTGTGGACTAGTGTATCACAGATTCCTTATTTTTCTTTACCGAGGTGCCGTGTAATGTCCTGTGTATGAGGACTCCCTTTCCCCAGAATCCTGTTTGGAAACCCTGATTCTTGTTTTGCCATTAGCAACATGTAATGTAGATATTGTGACGGAGGACCTGTGTAAAAGTGCTTTCTTAGTTCTCTTTAGCCAGTCATCATGTAGATTCTGCATTTCAGGACTGCTGTTACCTAAGTTTCAGCTTCTAAACCCTGATTCTTGTTTAGCCCACAGCAGATGGCCTGTTGATTTTAAGGACTGAGGACTGGTATAACTCTGAATTTTTTTCAACCTTGATTAGGGACTGTGTATTTTCCTGTATATTTGGACTCTCATTAGATACATCCTGCTTCGAATCTCTTATTCTTTTTAGAACTTTCAAAGATGATCTGTAGATTTTGGGGATTGAGGACTCGTGTAACAGAGATTCCATATTCTTCTTAGCAAAAGCTCGTGTAGTTGCCTGTAAATAAGGTCTCCATTTTCCAGGTTCATGCTCAAAAACACCATGATTCGTGTTTAGCCCATAGCAAGATGACCTTAAACTTTTTGGGACTGAGGACCTGAGTAATGCAGATTCCTTTTCTTACTTAGCAATAGGCAGTGAAGTTTCCTTTATGTGAGGACTCCCATTACCGAGATTTCTACTTTAAAACCCTGATTCGTGGTTACATCTTAGGAAGACGGCCTGTAGTTTTGGGATTGAGGACTCATATAAGGAAGATTCCTTAT
>NW_007258598.1:4635-5559 GCF_000164805.1 Carlito syrichta
AACTTTAAGAGGACCAGAATGTTGCTGGAGTCTGAAATGACCCGATTCATAATATCCAAATGCTAAATTGCTCTGAAACATTTGGGGAGCTCGAAGATCTGTTTCTTGTTTGTCCCATAGCAGACAACCTGGGAAATTTTTGGATTGAGGGCATGTACAACAATGATTCTTATTCGTTTTTAATTGGAGGACATGTAGTGTCCTGTATGTGAGGACTCTCTTTCCCTTGATTCCTGTTTCAAAACCCTGATTCTTGTTTAGCCCTTAGTAAGAAGTCATGAAGATTTTTCGATAGAGTAGCCTTGGAAAACAGATTTCTTCTCTTTTATTAGCAAGAGGCCATGTACTTTCTGTATAGGAGGAATGTTATTACCCACTTTCTTGCCTCGAATCCCTGATTCTTCTTTAGCCGTCACCAAGATGCCCTGTAGATTTTCATGGCTGAGGACTCGTATATCCCAGATTCCTTATTTTTAGCAACAACCGTGCAGTTACCTGTATATGAGTACTCCTGTTCACAGATACATGCGTCGAAAGCTTGATTCTTATTTAGATCTTAGGAAGACGCCTTATATTTTTTTGGAGATTAATAAAGCATGTCACCCACATTCCTTATTCTTTCTTAGGAAAAGTCAGTGCATTTGTCTGTATATGAGCATTTCATTTCCCTATTTCATGCTTCAAAAACCCAAATTCGTGTTTAGCCCTTAGCAAGAAACCCTACAGTTTTATTGGGATGGAGGACATCCATAAACCAGATTCCTTATTCTCCTTTTGCAATAGATAGTGCAGTTTCCTGTATATGAGGACTCCCATTATCCAGATTCCGACTCCCAAAACCTGAATGCTGGTTATCTCTTAGCAAGACGGTCTGAAGATTTTTGGGATGGAGGTCTCGTGTAACCCAGATTCTTTATTCTTCCG
>NW_007258598.1:6505-11947 GCF_000164805.1 Carlito syrichta
TTCGTTCTCTTTAGCTAGAGATCATGTAGATTCTGCATATGACGACTACTAATACCTATGTTCCAGCTCCTAAACCCTGATTCTTGTTTAGCCCACAGCAGATGGCCTGATGATTTTAAGGACTGAGGACTGCTATAACTCGAATTCTTTTTCACCCTTTGCAAGGGGCTGTGTATTTTCCTGTATATTTGGACTCTCAATAGATACATCCTTCTTCGAAACTGTGATTCTTTTTAGAACATTCTAAGATGCTCTGTAGATTTGGGGATTGAGGACTCGTGTAACCCAGATTCATTATTCTTTCTTAGCTAAGGGTCATGTACTTGTCTGTAAATAAGGACTCCATTTTACAGATTCATGCTCGAAAACACCATGATTCGCGTTTACCCTTAGCAAGATGACCCTGAGCTTTTTGGGGATTGAGGACGCTAGTAGCGCAGATTCTTATTCTTACATAGCAATAGGCAGTGAAGTTTCCTTTATGTGAGGACTCTCATTACCCTGATTCTTACTTCAAAAACCTCATTTTTGGTTATGTCTTAGGAAGACGGCCTGTAGTTTTTGGGATTGAGGACTCATATAAGGAAGATTCCTTATACTTCCTTAGCAATATGACATGTAGTTTCCTGTATATGACGACCTCCATTACCCTGCTTCCTGCTTCAATCTGCAGGATGCCGAGAAAGTTCCTGGAGACCAAGTATTGCAGTTTTTTGGATATCAAGAGAAAGACATTCATAATGTTCCTTGGGAACTGGAATCCAAGATTCTTGGTTCCCCTGCACAAGTCCTCCCCAAAATGTGGAATATTCCAAAACGAAATTCCAATTCCTACCTACCCACCCACAAGAATTTTCTGTACTTTGAGGTCACCTGAATCGAGGAATTATGTACCAATATACCCTTTGATTCTGGGGAATATGATTATGGTCGTAGATGGTCCTAGGAAACCAAAGGATTTCTAGGGCCAAATCCTTGATTACAACTAACAAGAGCACCAGAAATATCCTGAGAGTTTGTAATGACAGATTTAGCGTATCCACGGAGCAAGTAGCTCTGAATATATAGAGACCCAGAATCCCAGATGGCTGAATAAACCTTATCAAGAGGCCTTGTAGATTTCGGAAAATTTGAACTCCTAGAACCGGATTTCCTTTAAATTCTCAGTAAGATGCCCTGATTTTTCCTGTCGATTGGGATTCCAAATTCAGTACATCAAAAGACAGATGCCCAGAAGTTTCCTAGGTTCGTGGATTCCATGATTCGTTGTTACCATTAAAAGTACGTAGTAAACATTTGGCAAGTGCAAAACACTTGTCCCTTCTCAAAATAAAAAGAGACACGGAAGCGGAAGGATTACAGGGTTCACCTTAAGACCAGAGTTACATCCAAATATGGCAAGAAGATTCTTTTGTCCTGGAATCTGTCCTTAGTTGTTCTGTGGAAACTAACGGACTTAGAGTGCCCAATTCCATTAAAAACTTTTAAGAGGACCAGAATGTTGCTGGAGTCCTGAAATGACCGATTCATAATATCCGAAGGCTAAATTGCTCTGATACATTTTGGGAGCTCGAAGATGTGTTTGTTTTTTGTCCCTTAGCAGACAACCTGGAAATTTTGTGGATTCAGGACACGTACAACTATGATTCTTGATTCATACTTAGTTGGAGGCCATGTAGTGTCCTGTATGTGAGGACTCTCTTTCCATTGATTCCTGTTTCGAAACCCTGATTCTTGTTTAGCACTTAGTAAGAAGTCATGCAGATTTTATGATTGAGGAACCGTGGAAAACAGATTTCTTCTCTTTTATTAGCATGAGGCCATATAGTTTCCTGTATATGAGGATTGCTATTATCCACAGTCATGCCTCGAATCCCTGATTCTTCTTTAGACGTCAGCAAGATGCCCTGTAGATTTTCAGGACTGAGGACTCGTATAACCCAGATTCCTTATTTTTAGCAACAGCTGTGCAGTTACCTGTATATGAGTACTCCTGTTCACAGATACATGCGTCGAAAGCTTGATTCCTGTTTAGCTCTTACGAAGACGACTTATTTTTTTTGGAGATTGAGAAAACATGTCACCCACATTCCTTATTCTTTCTTAGGAAATGTCAGTGCATTTGTCTGTATATGAGCATTTCATTTCCCTAGTTCATGCTTCAAAAACCCAAATTCCTGTTTAGCCCTTAGCAAGAAACCCTGAAGTTTTATTGGTATGGAGGACACGTGTACACCAGATTCTTTATTCTCCTTTTGCAATAGACAGTGTAGCTTTTTGTATATGAGGACTCCCATTATCCAGATTTCTACTCCCAATACCTGAATGGTGGTTATCACTTAGCAAGACAGTCTGTAGGTTTTTGGGAAGGAGGTAGCGTGTAAGCAAGATTCCTTATTCTTCCATACCAACAGGTCGTGTAGTGTTCTGTATATGAGGACTCCCATTACTGAAATTCCTGCTTCATTCTCAGCAAGACGCCAAGGTATTTCCTGGTGACCTAGAATTCCAGTTGCTTGGATATCCAGAGAAAGACTGCCATGAAGTTCTTGAGGAATTGTAACCCAAGATTCCTGGTCCCTTTTCAAAAGACACACTAAAAATGTGGGGACAAAGAAGCCCAGATTGCTGATTAAACCTTATCAAGAGACTTTGTAGATTTAGGCGATTGAGAACTCCAAGAACTGGATTCCCTTACCGTGCTCAGCAAGATACCCTGAATTTCCCGTCCATGTGGATTCCAAAACTCTGTGTACAAAAATGCAGATGCCCAGATGTTTTCTAGGGACGTGGGATCCATGGATCCTGGCTACATTTTAATAGTTCGTACTAAAATTTTGGTAACTGCAAAACCCTCAGGCCCTCTACAAATAAAGTTCAAACGGAAATTCAAGGATTACCAAGTTCATCTTAAGACTAAAGTTACATCCAAATACGGCAATATGATACTTTTTTTCCGGGAATCTGCCCTTAATTGTCCTGAGGAGCTTAAGGGATTTGTACTACCAGATACCTGATTACAACTCTCAAGAGGACCAGAATGTTGCTGAAGTCCTGAAATGACTGATTCATAATACCCACAAGCCAAATATCTCTGAAACATGAGACGAACTCGAAGCCTTGATACTTGTTTATACCTCAGCAAGATGCCCTGAATTTTTTCGGATTGTGGATTAGTTTATCACAGATTCCTCATTCTTCTTTTCCGAGGGGCCGTGTAATGTCCTGTATGAGGACTCCCTTACCCCAGAATCCTGTTTGGAAACCCTGATTCTTGTTTTGCCATTAGCAACATGTCATGTAAATATTGTGACTGAGGAACCGTTTAAGAAGTTTCTTAGTTCTCTTTAGCTATACATCATGTAGATTCTACATTTGAGGACTGCTATTACCTATGTTCCAACTTCTAAACCCTGATTCCTGTTTAGCTCACAGTAGATGTCCTGTTGGTTTTAAGGACTGCGGACTGCTATAACCCCGATTCTTTTTCACCCATGGCAAGGGACTGTGTATTTTCCTGCATATTTGGACTCTCATTAGATACATCCTGCTTCGAAACTCTCATTCTTTTCAGAACTTTCCAAGATCCTCTGTAAATTTTTGGGACTGAGGACTCGTGTAACCCAGATTCCTTATACTTTTTAGCAAAAGGTCATGTAGTTGAATGTAAATTAGGACTCCATTTTCCTTAATCATGCTCAAAACATCATGATTCGTGTTTAGCCTATAGCAAGATGACCTTAAGGTTTTTGGGATTGAAGTCCCTCGTAACGCAAATTCCTTATTCTTACATAGCAATAGGCAGTGAAGTTTCCTTGATGTGAGGACTCCCATTACCCAGATTCCAACTTCAAAAACCTAATTCGTGGTTATGTCTTAGGAAGACAGCCTGTAATTTTTTGGATTGAGGTCTCATATGAGGAAGATTCCTTATACTTCCTTAGCAATATGACGTGTAATTTACTGTATATGATGACCTCCATTACACAGCTTCCTGCTTCACTCTGCATGATGCCAAGACACTTCCTGGTGACCGAGAAATCCATTTTTTTGGATATCAATAGAAAGACATCCATAATGTGCTTTTGGACGTGGAATCCAAGATTCCTGGTTCCCCTTCACAAGACCTCCCAAAAATGTGGAATATTCCAAACCCCAAACCCCATTTCCTACCTGCCCACCCACAAGAATTTTCTTTACTTTGTGGTCACATGAATCGAGGAATTTTGTACCAATATACAATTTTGATTCTTGGGAATGTGATTAACGTCATAGATGGTCCCAGGAAACAAAAGGATTTCTAGGGACAAATCCTTGATTATAACTAACAAGAGGACCAAAAAGATCCTGAGCATCTGTTACGACAGATTTGGTGTATCCACGAAGCTTGTAGCTCTGAAAATGTATGGACCAAGAAGCGCAGATTGCTGATTAAACCTTAACAAGTGGCCCTGTAGATTCCATAAAATGAGAACTCTTGGAACCGGATTTCCTTTTAATTCTCAGTAAAATGCCCTGATTTTTCCTGTCAATTTGGGTTCCAAATTCAGTATATCAAAAGACAGATGCCCAGAAGTTTCCTAGTTTCATGGATTCCATGATTCCTGGTTGCCATTAAAAGTACGTAATAATCATTCGGTAAGTGAAAAACCCTTGTCCTTTCTCAAAATAAAAAGAGACATGGAAGGGGAAGGATTACGTGGTTCACCTTAACACCAGAGTTACATCCAAATATGGCAAGAAGATTCTTTTTGTCCTGGAATCTTGCCTTAGTTGTTCTGAGGAACCTAACGAACTTGGAGTGCCCATTACCATTTACAACTTTTAAGAGGACCAGAGTGTTGCTGGAGTCCTGAAATGACCAATTCATAATATCCGAATGCTAAATTACTCTGAAACATTTGGGGAGATTGATGATCTGTTTCTGGTTTGTCTCATAGCAGATAACCTGGGAATTTTTTGGATTGAGGGCGCATACAACAATGATTCTTTATTCGTACTTACTTGGAGGTCATGTAGTGTCCTGTATGTTAGGACTCTCTTTCCCTTGATTCCTGTTTCGAAACCCTGATTCTTGTTTAGCCCTTAGTAAGAAGTCATGTAGATTTTTTGAGAGAGGAACCGTGGAAATCATATTTCTTCTCTTTTATTAGCAAGAGTCCATGGAGTTTCCTGTATATGAGGATTGTTATTACCCACATTCATGCCATGAATCCCTGATTCTTCTATAGCCGTCAGCAAGATTCCCTGTAGGTTTTCAGGACTGAGGACTAGTATAACCCAGATTCCTTATTTTTAGCAACAGCCGTGCAGTTACATGTATATGAGTATTCCTGTTCACAGATACATGCGTCGAAAGCTTGATTCTTGTTTAGATCTTAGGAAGACGCCATATAATTTTTTTGGAGACTGAGAAAACATGTCAACAACATTCCTTATTCT
>NW_007258598.1:13189-14576 GCF_000164805.1 Carlito syrichta
TTTCTTTAGTTCTCTTTAGCTAGAGATCATATAGATTCTGCATATGAGGACTGCTATTACCTATGTTCCAGCTTCTAAACCCTGATTCTTGTTTAGCCCACAGCAGATGGCCTGTTGATTTTAAGGACTGAGGACTGCTATAACACCGATTCTTTTTCACCCTTGGCAAGGGGTCATGTATTTTCCCGTATATTTGGACTCTCATGAGATACATCCTGCATCGAAACTCTGATAATTTTTAAAACTCTCCAAGATGCTCTGTAGATTATTGGGATTGAGGACTCGTGTAACCCAGATTCCTTATTCTTCGTAGTCAAAAGTCATGTAGTTGCCTGTAAATAAGGACTCCATTTTCCAGATTCATACTTAAAAACACCATGATTCGTGTTTGGCCTATAGCAAGATGACCTTAAGATTTTCTGGGATTGAGGGCCCGAGTAATGCAGATTTCTTATTCTTACTTAGCAATAGGCAGTGAAGTTTCCATTATGTGAGGACTCCCATTACCCAGATTCCTACTTCAAAAATCTGATTCGTGGTTACTACTTAGGAAGACGGCCTGTAGTTTTTGGGATTGAGGACTCATATAAGGAAGATTCCTTATACTTTTTTAGCAATAAGACGTGAAGTTTCCTGTATATGACGACCTCCATTACCCAGTTTCCCTTTTCAATCTTCAGTATGCCGGTTCCTGTTGACCTAGAATTCCCGTTTTTTGGATATCAAGAGAAAGACGTCCATAATGTGCTTTGGAACCTGGAATCCAAGATTCCTGGTTCCCCTTCATAAGACCAGCCCAAAATGTGTAATATTCCAAAACCAAAACCCCAATTCCTACCTGCCCACCCACAAGAATTTTCTGTACTTTGAGGTCACCTGAATCGAGGAATTTTGTACCAATATACCTTTAGATTCTGGGCAATAAGATTATGGTCGTAGATGGTGCCAGGTAACAACAGGATTTCTAGGGCAAAATCCTTGATTACAACTAACAAGAGGTGCAGAAAGATCCTGAGGATCTGTAATGACAGATTTAGCGTATCCACGGAGCAAGTAGCTCTGAAAATGTAGGGACCCAGAAGACCAGATTGCTGATTAAACTTTATCAAGAGGCCCTGTAGATTCCGGAAAATGAGAACTCTTAGAACCGGATTTTCTTTTAATTCTCAGTAAGATGGCCTGATTTTTGCTGTCGATTTGGATTCCAAATTCTGTATATCAAAAGAGAGATGCTCAGAATTTTCCTAGGTTCGTAGTTTCCATGATTTCTGGTTACCATTAAAAGAACGAAGTAAACATTTGGCAAGTGCAAACCCCTAGTCCCTTCTCAAAATAAAAAGAGACACGAATGAAGGAAGGATTACAGGGTTCACCTGAAGATCAGGGT
>NW_007258599.1:0-565 GCF_000164805.1 Carlito syrichta
TTAGCTGACATAACTACTAGCTGGCTAGCTACATGTTTTAACTAGCTGACTAGCTAGTTGCCTGGCTAGTTGGCTAGCCAGATGACTTAACTAACTAGCTACATTGTTGGCTATCGGTTAGACAGCTGGCTTAACTAGTTGTCTACCTGGTTGGCTAGAATCCTAGGCAGCTGGATAGCTAGCTAGTGGGCTGGTCACCTGGCTAGCAGGCTGGCCTAAATAGCCAGGTGGCTGAATGGACAGTGGGATAGACAGCCGGCTTAGCTAGCCAGCCACCCTGTTGGTCAACTGGCTAGCCAGCTGGCTTAACTAGATGGCCACCTACCTGACCAGCTTGCTAACCTGCCGGCTTAACTTGCCAGCCAACTAGCTAGTAGATCAGCTAACCATCTGACTTATCTAGCTGACTTAAATAGTTGGCCTGCTTTCTAGCCAGTTGAACTAAAAGGCCTGCTACATAACTAGTCAGATGGCTATCCAGCTGAATTTCTAGGTGACTTATCTTGCTAGCCTGCTGTCTAGTCAGCTGACTTAAAAAGCAATCTACATTGGTAGCCAGAGGGCT
>NW_007258599.1:585-1252 GCF_000164805.1 Carlito syrichta
GCTGGATAGCCCGCACACTTAACTACCTAGCTAGACACAGGATAACCAACTGACTAAACTAGCTGCCATAACTAGACGCCTTATGGCTAGCCAGCAGACTTAACTAGCTACCTACCTACATAGCCCCTGGCTTGCCAGCTGACTTAACTACCTAACTACCTAACTAACCTGCATGCCAATAAGCTGACTTAACTAGTTGACTTAACTAGCTAGCCAGCTGTCTAGCCAATTGACTTAACTAACTGAATTAACTAGCCAGCCTGCTGACTTAACTAGCTGACTTAACTAGCTAGCTATAAAGCGAGCCAGCTTATTTAGCTAGCTGTTTTACCTAGCTAGCTACCTAGCTAGCTATCATATAGCTAGCTGACTTAAATAGCTGACTTAACTAGCTAGATAGCTTGCATATCTAGCTAACATAACTAGTTAGCTTCCTAGCTAACCAGCTGACTTAACTAGCTGAAATCACTAGCGAGCCAGTTGACTGCCCCTCTGACCTAACTAGCTTTTAAACTAGCTAGCAAGCTGGCTAGACAACTAACTTAAAGTGCTGACTTAACTAGCTACTCAACTGGTTAGCCAGCTGACTAAACGAGCTTAATTAACTGCTGGCCAGCTTGGTTGCCAGAAGACTTAATTGTGTAGCTACCTAGCTAGTCAGCAGCCT
>NW_007258599.1:2200-3045 GCF_000164805.1 Carlito syrichta
AAGCTGAAATAACTAGCTAGATACCTAGCTAGCTATCTAGCTAGCCAGCTGACTTACCTAGCTGACTTAACTAGCCATCTAACTGACATAACTAGCTGACTTAACTAACTGGCTACCTAGCTAGCCAGCTGACTTTACTAGCTGAAATAACTAGCTAGAAAGCTGTCTAGCCAAATGACATAACTAACTTTTTAACTAGATAGAGAGCTGGCTAGCCAACTAACTTAATGAGGTGACTTAACTAGCTAGCCTACTGGTTAGCCAACTGACTTGGCTAGTTGATTAATGAGCTAGGTAGCTGGCCAGCCAGGTGACTAAACTAGTTAAATTAACTAGTAACCCAGCTGCTTAGCCAGCTGACATATCTTGCTCTCTACATCTCCAGCCACCTGGTTAGCCAGCTCACTTAACTAGCTGACTTAATTAGCTAGCCAGCTGGCTAGCAAACTGACTTAACTAGGTCACTACCTTTCATAACTATCTGTCTTTACTAGAGGCCTGCTTTCTAGCCAGTTGAATTAACTAGCTTGCTACATAGCTAGCCATCTGGCTATCCAGCTGAATTAACAAGGTGACATATGTAGCTAGCCAGCTTTCTAGCCTGCTGAATAATTATCAAGCTATCTAGCTATCCAGTGGGCTTGTCAGCTGACTTTACTAGGGGACTTAACTATCTAGACAGTTGGCTACACAGCTGGCATAACTTGCTAGCTATCTAGCTAGCAAGCTGGCTAACAAGATGACTTAACTAGCTGACTTAACTAGCTATCCAGGTGGCTAGCCAACTGACTTAATTGCCTAGCTACCTAGCTAGACAACAGGCTAGCCAGTTGACTTAACTAGCT
>NW_007258599.1:4173-5320 GCF_000164805.1 Carlito syrichta
TAGCTCAGTAAACTAGTTGGCATGCTAGTTTTCTGAACTACCTATTCAGCCGACTAGGTGGCCAACTATTTAGCTGGCCTAACTAGTAGGTTTACTAGTTAGCTAAGCTAAATTATCTGCTGAAAAGTTGGCCAACTATTCAGCCAATTGGCTAGCTGACTAAACTAGTTGGCCGGCTAATAGGTTGACCAGTTAGCAGACTTAACTAGTCGGCCTGCAAGTGAGCTGACATTTGAACTGACTTAACTAGTCGGTTGTTGGGTGAGCCGAATTGTCAGCTGACTTAACAGTCGGCTGGCAAGTGAGCCGATTTTTCAGCTGATTTAACTAGTCGGCCAGCAAGTGAGCTGACCTGTCAGCTGACTTTACTAATCGGCCGGCGAGTGAGCTGACTGGTCAGCTGAATTTAGTTGGCTGGCGAGTGAGCCAACAGCACAGAAGACTTAACTTGTAGAATGGCAATTGAGCCGACCGGTGAGCCGAGTTAACTAGTCGGCCTACAAGTGAGCCATCTTAATGATGAGTTGTCTTAACAAGTTGAACGGCGAGTGAGCTAACCAGTGAGCTGACTTAACTTTTCGTCTGGTGAGGAAGCTAATAGTTAGCTGATCTGTTGGCCTGTGAGCGAGCTGACAAGTTAGTTGACCTGTTGGCTGGTGAGCAAGCTGACTAGTTTGCTGACCGATGGCAGATGAGTAAGGTGACTAGTTAGCTGACCTGATGGAATGCAAGCGATCCCACTAGTTAGCTGACCAGGCAGCTGAGTTGCTAGCTGACTAGTTAGCTAAGTAACCAGCTGATTTGCTAGCTGATTTAACTAGCTAGCTGATTATCTAGCTGTTCATCTAGCTGACATAACTAACTAGCAAACAAGCTATCTAGCTATCTAATTAGCTGACTTAATAAGCTTGTTAACAGGGTAGTAAGCTGGCTAGCTGACTTAACTATCTAGCTGAATAGCTAGCTTACTTTCTAGCTGACTTAACTAGCTCACTGACTTGCAAGCTCACTAGCTAGCTGACTTAACTAGGTAGCTGAATAGATAGCTGACTTGCTAGCTGACTTACCTAGCTAATGCTAGATAGCTGACTTAACTAGCTGACTAGTTAGTTGACTGGCTAGTTGGCTATCCAGCTGACATAAATAA
>NW_007258599.1:6408-7346 GCF_000164805.1 Carlito syrichta
TAAATAGATAGCTACCATAATAGGCAGCTGGCTAGCCAACTGACTTAACTAGGTAACTTAGCTAGCTACCCAGCTGGCTAGGCAGTGATGTAAATAGATAGCTACCATAATAGGCAGCTGGCTAGCCAACTGACTTAACTAACTGCCTTAACTAGCTAGCCAGTTGACTTAACTAGCTGACTTAACCATGTAGCTACCTAGCTAGCAAGTTGACTTAACTGGCTGAATTAACCAGCTAGCAACCTAGCTAGCCAGCTGACTGGCCATCTGACTTAACTAGCTGATTTAACCAGCTAGCCAGCTGGCTAGCCAGCTGACTTAACTAACTTACTTAACTAGCAAGCCAGCTGGCTGGCCAGCTGAATTAACTAGCTAACTTAACCAGATAACCATTTGGATAGCCAGCTGACTAAACTAGCTAACTACCTAGTTAGAGACCTGGGAAGCCAGCTGAATTAGCTACTTGACTTAACTAGCTAGCCAGCTGACTAGCCAGCTGACTAAACTAGCGTGCTACCTAGCTAGACAGCTGGTTAGCCAGCTAAATTTACTAGTTGACTTATCCAGCTAGCCAGCTGGGCAGCAAGCTGACTCAACTAGCTGATGTACTAGATAGCCGGTTGGCTATACAGCTAACTTAACTAGCTCTCTACCTAGCTCATTAGCTGGCTAGTCAGCTGGCTTAACTAGCTGACTCAATAATCTAGACTGCTGGCTAGCCAACTGACTTAACTAGCTCCCTACCTAGCTAGCCAACTGGCTAATCAGCTGACATAAGTAGCTGACTTAAACAGCTGGCCTGCTTGCTAGTCAACTGAATTAACTAACTTGCTATATAGCTAGCCAGCTGGCTATCAAGCTGACTTGACTAGTTGACTTAACTAACTAGCCAGCTGTCTAGCCAGCTGATGTAATTAGCAAGCTACCTAGCTAGCCAG
>NW_007258600.1:0-382 GCF_000164805.1 Carlito syrichta
AACATTAGAAGCAATGAACACAAATTTTGTACAGAGAAGCTGTATTGTTTTATATTAATTTAAAATAAATTTCCCAATATAATCGATATATACTTTTCACAACAGGAAAGTTTTAGGCAACTCATGATCACTACTGAATCTTCCCATAGGGAAGCTGGAATCAAGCAAACTGCAGCAACAACACACTAACCAACAACAAATTCTGGTGAGTGGAGATAATCTGAGCTTGATAATTGGCACATTATATTATTTTAATGCCCACTTTTAAAGAAAAAGGAAGGAGACAGGAAAGTTGATGAGGAAGTATGATCTATTTTCAGGAAAAAAAAAATTACAGAAATTTTCATGAGGTAACCCAGACACTAGACTTAGTAGACTTACT
>NW_007258600.1:1214-19087 GCF_000164805.1 Carlito syrichta
AGTCACTCAGAGTCTGGAGAGAGGGACTGCTCAAACCCACACGTAACCCAGCGGGCTCTTGCTCTCTTATTGGTCCAGCACCAGCTGCCTGTGCCCGGCCAATAAAGGAGGCTAGGTGCTCTTGCATGCCCCTAGAACAGATGCTACAGCTGTAGAATATGCCACATGGGTGCACACTCCCTCCATTGCTCCCTGTCAAGGGCACCTTGCCTACTTCAGAGATAGGCCCTGACTGCAACTTCCCTGCTGCCACCTAAACCCTCCAGTTGCAGCTTGACTCCAGCTTAGAGTCAGAGGATAGGCATTCTGCAGCCCATACTACCAATGCCTCCACCCCTGCCACATGCAGGCCAGAGTAGGAATAGGGAAGCAGGGCACTTCTGAGATTCCCTACCAGGTAGGGCGTCCTGTTGCCCATGACTTGTTGAATGAGTGAAGAGATGGAGTGAGTTTATGCATCCACGGGACTGGTGCCACAGACACCTGCCCCTGCAGCTTCTGACGAGGTAGGCAAAGTTGTCCCACCCGAGGTTTTCTACAGCAACAGTGGTACAGTGCTCCTTTGAGGGTCCAACTCCCAGAAGTTGCTTCTGGGTCCTTTCAGGTTGCCACCACTCCTTTCTGTACATTTGCCATGTGCAGGCCAGAGAGGAAATGGGAAGGCAGTATACCTCTATAGCTCCCCACCAGGTATGGCCCATGCTACCAGTGACTTAGGGAGGGAAAGGGAGAGGGGGTGAGTGATTCTGTGCACCCACAGGATGGATGCCATAGATTCTGCCCCCACAGATTTTAACCATGGGGACAGTAGAGGTCACTGCCAAGCACTTTCTAGCTGCCATCATCACTGCCTCCATCCTTGATGTGTGGAGGTCAGGGAGAGTGGTGACTCGGGGCACTGCTGCACATGCACCGGACTGATGGCACAGATCCCTGGCCCCATGGCTCCCTACAAGATGGGGCCCCTTGGTGTTGTGATGCTGCTCTGTACTGTCTTAGCACTACAGCTTTGGCTCAGAGTGCCTCCAGAACTCACTATCTAATCGCTCCCCCAGGTTGCCACCACCACTGCCTCTGCATCTGTAGAGAATGGGGAGCCAAAGCACTCAGCGAAGCCAATCAACCAAAGTCAATATATAACATACACCACAGAAACATCTACAGAGAAATGAAATCTTTAAGCCCCATCCTAATGATGACACATGAGAGAGAAAGGGAGGGAGATAGAGAGAGAGAGCGAGAGAGAGAGAAGTCAGCTCCCCCAGATGAGGGGGTATCAGTGCACAAACGAGAAATAACAAAAATCAGAATGTGTAAACCTACAAAGGGTCCTGCAAGCTCCTGAGCATGGATCCTTATCAGAAGGAATTGTCCCTAATGACAGGTTTGGAATTCAGAATATGGCTGGTAAAGGAACTCAATGAACATTGAGAAGCTTGATGCCCAAACCAGAGGCCATAAAAACTGCCCACAAGAATTTAAAGCTGACACGGCCATCCTAAGAAAGAATCAAACTGAATTTCTGAGCTGAATAATTCGCTTCAGGAATTTCAAAATACAATTGAAAGCCTTAACAATAGGCTATACCAAGAAGAAGCAAGATTTTTAGAGCCTGAAGACTGATCCTCAAAGTAACCCAGTCAGATGAAACTGAAGGAAAACTAATTTGGACAAAATAAGCAAAGTCTTTGAGAAGTATGAAATTTTGTAAAGAGATCACATTTACAGCTCATCAGCATTCCCAAGAGAGGAGGAGAGAATCAGAACAATCTGTAAACTTTGTAAGAGATAGTCAAAGAACACTTCCCCTACAACCATCCCCAAGGCACATACTAATCAGAATATCCATGTTCAACACAAAAGAAAAAAATCTTGAAAGCAGTCAGAGATCAGGTACAGATCAACTATCAAGGGAGACTCATCAGAATAACAGAAGACTCTCAGCAAAAATTTTACAAGCCAGAAGAGATTGGGTTCCCTTTTTTTAATGAGTCCAATGAGATCTTACTCCGTTGCCCACACTGTAGTGCAGTGACACAATCACAGCTCATTGAGGCCTTCAACTCCTGGTCTCAAGCAATCTTCCTGTGTCAGCCTCCTTAGTAGCTGGGACTATAGGCGTGTGCCACTACACCCAGCTAATTTTTGTAGAAACAAGGTATCACTATGTTGCTCAGGCTGGTCTTGAACTCCTGGCCTCAAGTGATGCTCCCACTCTGCCTCCCAAAGTGCTGGGATTATAGGCATGAACCACTATGCCCAGCCCATTTTTACCAATCTCAAAGAAAACCAGTGTCCACAAGAAGGTCTTACCCTGCCAAACCAAACTTCCCAAATAAAGGAGATAAAATCTTTTCCCAAGACAATTTCCTAAGGGAATTTGTCACCTCCAGAACAGCTCTACAAGAGATGCTTAAGGGAGCTCTAAACACATAAAGGAAAGAATAATATCACCCAACACATAAGTTCATGTAAGCACATAGCTTACAGACCATTCAGATTGACCACAAAACTGAGAACACAAAGCAACTTTTTAAAAACACCATTGAAAGAAAGAATCCTCACATATCAATAATTACCTTCAATGTCAGTGGATTAAGTGTCCCCACTTAAAAGGCTCAGAATGACAAATTTGGTAAAAATATAGGACTCAACTTTCTGTTATCTTCAGGAAACCCATCTCATTTCTAATGACACCATAACATCAAGGTAAAGATATGAAAAAGATCTACAATGCAAATGGAAAACAAACAAACAAAAAAAGCAGGCATTCCTATTCTGGTGTCAGATAAAACCAAATTTAAACCAACAAAAGTAAAAAAGGATAATGTGAGGCAATAAACAATGACAAAGGGCTCAATTCAAGAAGAAAAAAAAATTCTAAATATATATGCACCCAATGCAGGAGCATTGCTGAGAGGAACATTATAGTACTACACACGCACCTCAGTGAGACAGATCTCAAATAAACAACCTAATGTCTCACCTAAGGGAACTAGAAAAACAAGAACTAACCCAAAGGATAGAAGGAAAGAGATAACCAAAAATCACTTCAGAATCAAAAGAAATTAAGATCAAAGCAAACAAACAAAATCTTACAAAGGATCAATGTATAAAAAAGCAGTTATTTGAAGGATAAACAAGATTGACAGACCTCTGGCCAGAGGGTTAAGGGAGGAGAGGAGAGAGAAGAGAGGGAGGGGAGGAGAGGAGAGGAGAGGAGGAGAGGAGAGGAGAGGAGAGGAGAGGACAGAGAGGGGAGGGTAAGGGTTGGGGGAGGAGAGAAGATAAGAGGGTGAAAGCAACAGAGAGAGAGAGAGTGAGAAAGAAGAGAGAAAGAGGAGGAGGGAAGCGAGAAGGGGGGACACAGAAAGGTCATGGGAGAGGGAAAGACTTTAAATATTAATAAATTCTATCAGAAATGAAAAAGACAATGCTACAGTTGATCCCAAAGAAACACAAAGGATTCTCAGAGATTATTATAAGAATTTGCATGCATGTAAGTTAGAAAATAATGTAGGAATATGCAAATTCCTGGAAACACACAACCTCCCAAAGAAGAAACAGAAATTGAAACTCTGAATAGACCAATAATAAACCATGAAGCTGAATCAGGTAAGGCGTGGTGACTCATGCCTGTAATCACAGCACTTTGGGAAGCTAAAGTAGGAGAATTGCTTGAGTCCAGGAGTTCAGACCAGCCTGGGAACAAAGAAAGAGCTCATCTCTACCAATAATCAAAAATTAGCCAGGTGTGGTGGCATGTGCCTATAGTCCTAGCTATTCAGGAGGGAGGTGAGGTGGAAGGATCACCTGAGCCTGGGAGGTCAAGGTTGTGGATAGACCTGATCATGCCATTGTCCTCCAGTCTGAGACACAGAGTAGAATCCCCACTCAAAAAAAAAAAATCTACAGCCATATCACCCATAATGCATCTGGTCTCACCTGAAGTTGAATCAGTAATAAACAACCTACTTACCAAGACAAATCCTACAAAGAAAAGTACCAGACAGATTCACAGCTGAATTCTACCAGATGTACAAGGAAAAAGAGGTACCAATACTACTAAATTATTTCAAACAAGTAAGAAGGAAGGACTACTCCACAACTTATTCTATGAATACAATATCATCCTGATGAAGATCCTTATTAACATAAAAACAAAATACTAATAAAGTGCATCAAAGAGCACATTTAAAAAATCACTCACCTTGGTCAAGTGGGCTTTATGCCTGGGATGCAAGGTTGATTCAACATATACAAATCAATAAAATGTAATCCACCACATAAAAATAGAATTAAAAATAACAACTACACTGGAAGAGAAAGATGGCAGTGGAGTCAGTCAGACTATATCAGTCCTAGTACGAGTGAGTGAGTGTATGGTAAATTTTGCATGCATGTTGGTGAGTAAGTGGGCATGTGAATGGCTGACTGAGTGGGCACTCGGGAGCAAGTGGCCAGGGCTCTCCTGGTGAAACAGCTGGTGCTGCAGTTGCTCTGCTTCATCCCTAGCACTTCCCGGGGTGCAGAAGCTGAGCACCATTTTGTTTCAAATCAACAAAGTCCTTCCTGGGAAGAAGCTACAGTACCTGGTCACACACTGGCTGCAAGAACTGCAGAGGGAACACAGTGAGCGAGCCCAGAGGCAAAGTCCCACTGGAGAAGACAAAGTGGCACCTACCACCATCTTGAAATCTGGGCAGGAAAGTGCTCCAGCTTGCTCAACACAGAGCAACAGGACTGACCTCTGTGACTGGTGGATTAACTACTCAGGGGCTGGTTGTGACCCAGAGGGAATATCCTGAAAGCACAAATTCTGGTGGGACAGGATGAGTGCTGACACTCAGGTGCCCCACCCTACCCTGTCTCACCTACAGGACAAAGGGTGTGGCCAGAAAAGAATAAAGAAGATCTCCAAAGAGATCCATGGTGAGTCCAGGGCTGATCCAGCCCCCTCTTCCCCAGCAATCCTATGAACATCAGACCTACACAGCTGGGGAATGACTGAGGATGACTGAGAGGTGGTATCTGAATGTCAGTCACAATAGGAAGACTCTACTCCAGAAGAAGCCTAGCTGGGGCGTCCCCCAGCAGTACCTGAGGTGGAGACAATCTCACACCTCCCCACCAGAGGGGGATTTCCCTGAACACATGAGAGTGGGAAGAAAGGACTGAAGCCCCAACCACCTCCACTGCCCCCTTCTCCTTCCCTGGGCTGGACCCTGGGGAGATGGTGAATGAGGCCCAGCCCAGCAGGAGACAGCAGATGGCCTATCTGTGAGCAGCTGAGAGTCACAATTACAGAAACTGATGCAAAAGGGTGTGTTTTACTTTTCTTTCTTTCTTTGTTTTTCAAACTTTTGCATACCTTTCCATTGTACATGAATGTGCATGTGAGGGTTTGATTTGCATCCCCATCATGCTTTCTTTTTTTCTTTCTTTTTTGTTTTTTGTTTTCTCTTTATGTGTATACGTGAATGACTGAGTGTTCATGTTTCAGTTTTTGTTGGTTTGTTTTTGCATACTTGTTCTTCTCTTTTTTAGCTTAATGTGTATGTAAATATATGCATGAGGGCTAGAATTGAATTCCTTTTTCTTTTCCTTTTTTTCTCTTTTTCTTCCTTCATTTTGTGTTGGGTATGTGTATGCATTTTTAGTTTACCTGGTTTTTTTTTTTTTGTTTTTTCGTTTTGCTTTGTTGCATTTCCAGTTTGTTTGGTGTGTGTGTGTGTGTGTGTGTGTGTGTGTGTGTGTGTGTTGTTTTGGGTTGTGTGTGTGTGTGTTTAATTTTTATTTGATTTGGGTTCTACTTTCATTGTTCTGTGTTGTTTTTGTTTTTACTTTTAAAAAATTTTTGTCTGTCTACTTTCCATTTACTTATCCCAATTCTCCTCATTGCTGTTATTGTATCTTGGACTTGGTAAAACATGTACCCATTGCATCATCATATAGAGTGGTGGTGGGAAGTGGGTCTCAGGGAACTCATTCTATAATCAGTGAACACTGTGATTTGCAAGTAGTTTCTGAATCCTTAGCACACCATCGTTGACCTTACTGGACTCTCAAAACTATAAGAGACAGCAATGCTTCCCACCCACAGACCTGTTTTGAAATAGAACTAGTTCAGAGCCCTGATCAGGAAAGAAGAGAGGGCTGAACAAACATCAGAAGTGAAAGCCTCTCCCACTGCCATGGAATACTGGAACTAAAGAGAAATGAAAGAGATCTGTCACAAATTAGAAAAAATTAATGGAAGACCACAGGTAATTCCCAGTTTAACAAGGGAAAAATGCCTGAAAAATCAGACTTTAGAATCCATACAATAAAAGTCATTAACAACTAACCCCAGAATACAACAGGGATTAGGAAATTGATAGAAGGAGTGAATAAGACTCAAGAAAGACAAGATGCAACACTGAAATAACTTGTAACAGACATTCTGGTCATAAAAATTTTCATCCAGGAAATAAATAACAAGATGACAAGCAGGGAAAGCAGAATTAGACAGAAGAAAGAATATCAGAACTTGAAGATGGAAATAACCCAATCTGAAAAAGTATAGAAAGAAAACTCAGAAAGAAAGAATAAAGCCTCCAAGGGATGTAGGATTATATCAAGAGACCAAACCTATACCTTATTAATATTCCAGAAGAGGAAAGGAATATCAAGGACACCCGAGAGCAAGTATTTCAGGGGGTTATCCAAGAAAACTTTCCCCATCTCAGCAGAGATGTGACTAACCAAACACAAGAGATATAGAAAACCCACAAAGGACATCAAATGAGAAGACCAACCCCTAGACACATAGTGATTTGCCCACACAAAGTAGGTACAAAAGAAAAAATCCTAAAGGCAGCAAGAGAGAATGGTCAGACTATCTACCCAGGAAAACCAACCAGAATAGCAGTAGACCTATCAGCAGAAACACTACAAGCTAGAAGGGACTGGAGTCCAATATTCACAGTCCACAAAGATAATTAAGTTCAACCAAGAATTTCCGACCCAGTCAAGCACAGATTTCATCAGCAATGGAGATTTAAAATCCTTCCCAGGCATCCAGTCCCTAAGAGATTATGCAGCTTCCAGACCAGCTCTACAGGAGATACTTAAAAAGGTATTAAACACCGAGGAAATTTAAAAAAAAGAATGACCACGTACTTCCCAAGATAATAACAGAACACATAATCAATGGAGAATACATTGTGTCAGCAAACTTGAAAACACACACATACTTCAACCCCAAAGCTAAAGGAAAACAACAAATAAGGAAAAAAACATTATAAAAACCTCATGACAGTAATAAAAATAACATTTCAATAATCAGCCTGAAAGTGAATGGACTAAATGCACCACTGAAAAGACAGAATGGCAAACTGGATAAAAAACCATGAACCAATAATTTGCTGTATCCAAGAAACTCACCTCACCACAAGGAATGCACACAGACTCAAAGTTAAAGAATGGAAAATGAATTTCCAGACATATGGTTTACAAATGAAGGCAGGAGTCATGATCTAAATATAAGACAAAACAAACTTTAAGCTAACAAAAATTTAAAAGATATGGAAGGACACTTCATAATGATAAAGGTTCAATCCACCAACAAGAAATATCCATCCTAAGCATACATGCATCCAACACAAGAACACCAGCATTTATAAAGCAACTACCACATAAACTAAAAGTGATATGAACTCTAACACTATTATAGCTGGATAATTAAATACTCCACTAACAACCATAGACGGATCATCAAGGCAAAAAAATTAACAAAGATATCTGGAACCTCAACTTGACACTTGGCCAAATGGACTTAATAGATTCATGCAGAATACCCCATGCAACAGTCACAGAATGTACATTCTACTCATCACTGCATGGAATGTACTCCAAGATCAATAACACACTTGATCACAAGTCAAGGAGAAACACTTTTCACAAGACTGAAATACTGCCATGCACCTTCTGAGACCACAGTGGAATAAAAATAAATATCAACACCAATAAAATTTCCATTATAGGCCGGGCTCAGTGGCTCAGCCTGTAATCCCAGCACTTTGTGAGGCCGAGGTGAGTGAATTGCCTGAGCCCGCGGGTTCGAGACCCACCTGGGCAACTTGGCAAGACCTCTTCTCTACAATAAATCAAAAATCAGCCGAGTGTGGTAGCGCACGCCTGTAGTTCCAGCTACTTGGAAGATTGAGGTGGAAGGATCGCTGTAGCCCAGCAGGTCGAGGCTGTGGTGGCCGGGAGCGGCCATTGCACTCCAGTCTGGGTGACAGAGTGAGACTCCAACTCAAAAAAAAAAAAAAATTCCATTACAAAAGATATGAACGGGCACTTCTCAGAAGAAGATATATGGGCAGCCAAGCGACATATGAAAAAGTGCTCAACCTCACTAATCATCAGAGAAATGCAAACCAAAACCATATTGAGATATTACCTAATCCTAGAAAGAATGGCCATCATTAATAAAACAAACAAAAATAGATGCTGGTGAGGCTGCAGAGAAAAAGGAACTCTTCTACACTGCTGGTGGGAATGCAAACTAGTGCAACCTCTTTGTAAAATAGTGTGGAGATTTCTAAAATAACTAGACATTGACCTTCCCTGTGACTTAGCAATCCCCCTACTGGGAATACACCTGGAGGAATTCCAATCATTCTACAAAAAAGTTACCTGTACACACGTTTATTTCAGCACTAGTTCCAATAGCAAAAACATGAAACACACCGTGCTTCCCATCAAGACTGGACTGGATTTTTAAAATGTGGTACATATATACAATGGAACATTACACAGCCATAAAGAAGGTCAAACATATGGACTTCACAGAAACTTGGATGGATTTAGAGTCTATCATACTCTATCACACAACCAAAGAACAATGTACCACATGTTTTCAATCATAAGTGGACCCTGAACATTTACCGTAATACTATAAGAAAGGGATTAGCAGTAGTGGGACACTGCTGGGGTTGGGGAGTAGAGGACACAACATCAATAAAGATACCTGTTCTCAAACCAATTGGAGAGAAGCAAAAGGAGGTCCAAACTTTACCTGTACATTGACCACTTGTATAACTAATCCTGAATTGTACCCCATATCTTGAAAATAAAATAATTGAAAAAACAAAAAATAAAAATAAGAACTACATGATTATCTCAACAAATGCAGAAAAAGCACATGGTAGCATCAAACATCCCTTTATGATAAAAATTCTCAGCTTTCAAGGCATCAAAGAAAATATCTCAAAACAATAAGAGAACTGGGCTCAGTGGCTCAGCCTGTAATCCCGCGCCTTTGGGAGGCTGAGGTGAGTGGATTGCCCGAGCCCGCGGGTTCAAGACCCGCCTGGGAAGCGAGACCTCATCTCTACAATAAATCAAAAAATCAGCTGGGCGTGGTAGTGCGTGCCTGTATTTCCGGCTACTCGGAAGGCTGAGGCGGAAGGATCACAGAGCCCAGCAGGTTGAGATTGTGGTGGCCAGGAGCGGCCATAGCACTCCAGTCTGGGCAGCAGACTGAGACTTCAACTCAAAAAAAAACAAAACAAAAAAAACAATAAGAGCCATCTGTGACATATCCATAGTGAACATCGCACTGAGTGGGCAGAACTTGAACAAGACAAGGATGTTCACTCTCACCACTTATTTTTAGTATAGCTCTAGAAGTCCTATCCAGAGCAATCAAGCATCAGAAAGAAATATAAATGGATCAAAATAGGAAAAGCTAAATTATCTCTTTTTGCAGATGATATGAGTCTATCTAGAAAAGCCTAAAGACTCTACCAAGAGACACTTCAACCTGATAATCAACTTCAGTAAAGTTACAGGATACAAAATCAACATTCAAAAACCAGTAGCAAACCTGGGCAGGGTGACTGATGACTGTAATTCCTGCACTCTGGGAGGCAGAAGTGGGAGAATTTTATGTTACCAAGGGCTCAAGCCCAGCTTCGGCAACTTGGCGAGATCTCATCTCTACAAAAAATTTGCTGGACATGGCTGTGCATGTATGTAGTCCCAGCTTCTTGGAAGGCTAAAGTGGAAAGATCACGTGAGCCCAGTACGTTGAGGCTATGATGGCTGTGAGTGTGTCACTGCATCCAGCCTCGGCAACACAGTGAAAAACGGATTTAAAAAAATCAGTAGCACTTCTATACACTCCCACTCAAGCTGAAAACAAAATTAAGAACAAAATCCCAGTTACACTAGCCAAAAAATAATAAAATGCCTTGGTATGCAACTAACCAAGAAGCTGAAAGAGCTCTGCAATAAGAACTACAAAACACTCCTGAAATAAATCAAGCTGACACAAGCAAATGGCAAAACATTCCATGCTCATGGATTGGAAGAATCAATATTGTTAAAACTCCCATACTTTCTAAAGCAATATATACATTCAATGCAATTTCTATAAAAATACCAGCATTATTTTTCACACATCTAGCAAAAAGAATATTTAAGTTCATATTGAATCCCAAAAAGTACCTGAATAGCCAATGTAATCCTAAACAAAAAGGTGGAAGCATAACACTGCTGGATTTTAAATTTTACCACACGGTCACAGCAACCAAAACAGCATGGTACTGCTACAAAAATAGATACATAGATTAATGAAACAGAATAAAAAATTTAGAAGCAAAATTGTTGACCCAGCTGATATTTCACAAAGTTGACAAAAATAATCAGGGAAAATAGTCTGTTCAATAAATAATGTTGGGGAAAATGGCTACACATATGCAGAAGAATGAACCTGGATACTTTCTCTTTTAAAAGAACAGAGTTTGAGGTCCCACGTTTCTTGGTTTCAAAAAGTACTACTAAGCTACTGTAATCAAAACATTGAGGAAATAACTTAAAGACAGACATGTAGGTTAATGGAATAGAGAATCCAGAAATAAACCCTTACACGTATTGATAGATGATTTTCAACATGGATCCCAAGGCCCTTCAGTGGAGGAATGGACAGTCTTCTCAACAAATTGTGTTTGAAAAACTGGATATCCACATCCACACAGACAAAAATAAAGTTGGACCCTTACCTTACTCACTGAATGAGAGAAAATATCTGCAAATCTTATATCTCATAAAGACTTAATATCTATTAAATGACTTAATATCTATTAAATATAAAGAACATCTAAAACTCAATGTAAAAACAGTCAACCCAATTTTAAAATGAGCAAAGGTCTTGAATAGATGTCTCTCCAAAGAAGATATACAGATGCTTGATAAGCACATAAGATGCTCAACATGAACAGTCATCTGGGAAATGCAAATCAGAACTACAGTAACATATTACCTCACACCCATTGGGATGAACACTACCAAAGAAACACAAACACCAAGTGCTAGTGAGAATGTGGAAAAATTTTAACTCTAGTGCATGGTTGGTTAGAATGTAAAATGGTGTAGCCAAATGGAAAACATTATGGTAAATATTCAAAATATTACCATATCATCCTGCAATTTCACTTCTCAGTATATGCTGCCGCTGAAAATTGAAATCTGGAGAGATTTTGTACCCTCAGAATCTTACCAGAATGATTTATTATAGCCAGAAGAGAGAAGCTGCTCAGGTGTCCACTGAGGATGGATGGATAAATAAAATGTGGAATATTATTCATCGTGAAAATGATGGATATTCTGATACATGCTACAGAACCTTGAGAACAATATGCTAAGTTAAAGTCAGTCACAAAAGGACAAATAGGTCAGTCACAAAAGGACAAATACAGTATGATTTCATCTATATGAGATAGCAAAAGTAGTCAAATTCATAAAGAAGGTGGAAAGGTGGCTGCCAGAAGCTTGAGCGGAATGGGGAATTATTATTTAATGTTTAGTTTTGCAAAATGGAAAAAGTTCTGTGTGTGGTTGATGATGACTGCAGCAGAGTAATGTGTATATGCTTAATGCCACTGACCTGTACTCTTAAAATGCTTATGATAGCAATTTTGTGTTATGGGTATTTTACCACAATTTTTTAAAATGAAGGCGAAATTAAGACATTTTCAATTACAGAAAAGCTGTGGAAATACAACCCGAGTATATCTGCTCAACAAAAATGGTGAAAGGAATCCTTGGGAGGGAATGAAAGGTCCCTAGACTGTAATTTGAAGCCATAGAAAGAAACAAAGACTAATTTTAAAGGCAACAACATAGGAAAATTAGAAAAAGTCAGTATTACTGCATTTGGGGTCAGTGACTTTTTTTTAAATGTGACTTCAAATATAAATGTTTAAACAATAATTGTAAAGCCAAATTAATGAGCATACAACATGTAAAGATGTTACTGGTAACAATGGTAATATAAAAGAGTTGTAAAGGGACAGATAAACAATATTTTTGTCCATAGGTTGAAATATTATTCAGCATAGAAGAAATAAATACTTAAACATACTACTACATAGATGAGCCTCGAAAACATTAAGTGAAAGAAGCCAACATAGATGGTCGCATACTGCAAGATTTCATTTATATGAAATATCTAAAATAGTTCAATTTGCAAAGATAGAAAGGAGACAGTTGGTTGTCGAATGGGGGAATGGTAGAATGCATGTGGGATTTTTCTTTGAGGTAATACAATTACTTTTTACCTTGACAGGGATAAAGATCATACAATATTGTGAATATACTAAATGACACTAAATTGTACATGGAAAAGTGGTTAATAGTGGGACAAATAGTGGGTCCCCACAGGTAGAAGGGCTGGATGTGGAAGAGCCTGAGGGTGACCTTGGAACTGCAGTAGAATGTCTGAGACAACGCTGCTCGGGTATTTGCATGTTTTTGTGTCAAAAGGTTCATTAATTTTGTTTTGTGACTTTTACTTCAATAAATAAATTAAATAATATATAAAATGTATCCCCAAGTGGTATTTAGTCAACTACTATAATTTTTATATGAATCATATCTTTAAAGAAAAAGCAGGCTTTATTCACAGAAATAAACATTAAATCCAGCAAGGTACCTGTTACTAGCGGGTTGTTCAAGTTAATGTCATAATTGGAGCAGAGTGCCCCACCCTGTAGCTATAGTGGAACAAACTAGTACCCTCAGGTAGAAAGGCCGGATATGGAAAAGCCTGCGGGTGGCCTGGATACTGCATCAGAATGTCTGAGACAATGCAGCTTGGGTGTTTGCATGTTTTTGTGTCAATAGGTTTGTACACATGATTTCCATCTTGTTCTACTGTGGTTCATTTACTTCATACTATGTGAGTTGGCTTTTCAAATAAAGAGAGTATATAATAATGTTAGAAAATAGATAATTTGATGATAACCTTTATTTTCCAAATTTTCTCTTAAAAATACAATTAAAGAGTAAATCTACTAGGAAGAGACATGGAGAAGCTCTAACTTTAAATTGTTAAGTGAAATAAGCCAATAGGAAAAGGCCACATACTATATTATTCCCAACTATATGAAATTGTTTTTTAAAAAGGCAAATCTATAGAGATACTAGAAGGATCAGTGGTTGCCAATAATTCGGGGACAGAGAGACAAGGATGTGTAAGTGGTACCCAGGAGATTTTGGTGGGCAGTAAAAATGTTCTGTATGGTACTGTTAACAGACAATAGTTTCCATGATACATTTTTCAAAACCCATAGGAGGTATAATACAAAGAGCAAACACTAATGTAAGCTATGGGTATTGGCAGATAACAACGAATGAACATTGGCTCATCAGTTTTAAAGAATGTGTCACTCTGATGTAAGATGCCAATGACAGGGGAAACTGTGGTGGAAAGATGATGACAGGTATAGGGAACTATGCACTTCTGTTCATTTTTCTGTGAACCTAAAATTCCATGAAAAAATAAAATTTAAACAACATAAATCTAAATTGCCTTGTCATGAGATTTATATCTATCATGTTATTGCAGTTTTTGTTTGACCTACTTCTGGGTGCCTTGTTTAACCTATCTTTCTGCCTATTAATTTGTTACTATTGAATTCTTCATGAGTTGCTCCGTTAGAAGGTACATTATATATCCTTGACTTATTCAAATCTTATTTTGACTACCTTCTTATTAATATTTGTACCTATGCCATGGCACAGTGTCATGACTGCACATATTGCTCCTTCGCTGCTTCCCATCTTCTCTCCTTCTGGGCTCCTTTGGTCCACCAACGTTACCCAGAGAACTGACCTGCCAGATTCTATTTGTTAGTCTCTAAGCATTGCAGTGTTATAAAAGTTTACCAACTTCATGATGATTTGGGAATATCTTTGACGCACTTTGGACCATCCATGCCACTTTAAAAGAGTGGTGCACATGAAAGCAAATCATTTGGTCCTATTAACAGAGTAGGAGATCATGGGTTAATTCACTACAATTATTTGATTGAGGAAACAGGACATAAAGCCACCATCTTTGCTGGGATATTTGGTATTGTTCTGTTGTTGAGACAGCATGTTTTGTACTTCACAGCCTGGAATCTGGGTGCACTAATCAGGGCAATGTTGGCTGTGTATCATGAATAAGACAATTCCATTAACAGTCTGACAAATGTAGAGTGCTCCTCTGAGCCTCAGCTTCATCATGTGTTCAGTGGAACGAATGAGGTCTCTACTAATGGGGTTTTTATGGATTTGGCAAGTATTCATGTGAAAGTAGCTGTCATGGTGCCTGGCACATGGGGAGATTCAGTGATGCATCAAACCTTGTCTTTGCTTTCCAGTGGAGGCTGATCAGCACAACTGAGCATGCAGTTTTGAGTCTGCTCTTCCTTCAGTGGCTCAACACAAAGAATGTGGCTATATGCATCTAGACTATGGGAAACATGCTGCATTCTAAAGGTTACCAGACATTTATGAGTCTATAGCCAATCTATTTACATTACATTTCATGTCTGCCTCACTGCACTTTGAAATATTAACCAGTTTAGCTTCTCCTGAGGAGCATTTGTGTTTGAGATTCTACAAGGTGCCATGTGTCCCATGTTACATGGGTTGGAGTTAATTGATATGACTTGACAGTGTGTCAGGCCTGGGGTCTGCCCTCAGGTTCCTGTCCTTGGAGCTTGGGATGCCAGGGTAGGAGCCCCATAGGTGCTATCAAGCAGGGGACCGTGCATGTCAGTCAATCATGGCTGGTTTTTCTAAAAGTCTTCCATATGCCAGACAGTTGCCAGTTAGTGTTCATACAGCAGTGACCAGAACCCTCATCAGACTCCCATTTTATTTTTGAGAGACAAGAACAATATTTGAGAAAAATGAAGTAGAGTAACAGTCAAGAGAGTGACAGGCCAGGGACTCATAAGACCTTATGATCAGAAAAGACTGCAGGAGTGTTCCAGGGAGAGGGAACAGAGAACGCTGAGGCCTGGAGAGAAATTCAGGCACAGAAATCCATGTGGAGTTTGGAATTTATTCTGAGAACAGTAGCCAGAGAGAAGTAGAGGCAGCACAGGATGCTGTGACAACATGGAGAAGATGAGCCCTTCTTAACTGGAGAAGGTGACTGCTGAGCCCACAGTAATGGTGCAACAGGGATAGCACGGGTCAAGGAAAGGAAGGCATGCTGGTGTCACCAAATTTCGCATATTGTGAGGAAGGTTGTGTGAACAGACAAGCCAGCCAGCAGGGTCAGGCCAAGAAGGATTCTGTGGGAGCCACACCATGGGGCTTGGCATTTCCCCTGCAGTGGGAGCCACCTAAGGTAGAAAGCAGCAGATGGGCCAGTGAAGAATGTTCTATCACTTGGGGTCTGTTTATCTCCTGGCAGTTTCCTTCCTCTGAGTCATTCCCTCTCGCACACTCTGGAGAGTACTAAGTCACACCTGGAGGAAAAGCTCTCCCCCACCAGGTTCAGGCTCACTGAGGAGAGCATTCCTGGGGGGGGTGGTCAGTTCTGCTTTGCAACTGTCCCTTAGCTCCAGACACAGGACACTGAACCACTCAAGTGTGAGAAGCACATCTACTTGTCAGGAGAACTAAGGTGCCAGACCCAACCAGGCGATGATGAGCAAGCAGACTATCGCTGATCATTCCAGCAGAGTCACTGCCCTACAGACAGACTGGGACAAGTTTGAGCAAAACACACAATCAAATAAAACAAGGGTCAGTTCATAGAGGAGAGCCTCACAATCACAAGTCTGCCCCTGAGGCCCCCTTGCAATTACCAAAACATAACACCACCCAGTCACAGTGACCTTTGCACACCCTGTTGCTCAGGCTCTCAGACAATACCTCACACATAAAAAAGACACAGGGCACACAACTCTCGCCTCACCAAAAGCACACACACAAATCATCCCATCGCTACACCCCCTGAATACACAAAACCTTACCTTCTAATAAGTATTCCCACCCCATACCCCCCAAAACACGTCAGTCATCCCTCATGTACTCAAATACGTGAGCTATATCTAAATTCCCCCCTTGTATACTAAGGCAGTCCTATATACACTATACTCCTTGAACACACACACACACACACACACACACACACACACACACACACACACTCGACTCTACTGGTTGCCAGAACTACACCCTACATCAACATCATCAAATCCCCTTCGAACTCATAGACTTGATCCTCTTACTAGAAATACACATACTCAACTAACCTAAGTCATATTGCTGCATCTGCAATATATGCAAACAATTTTTACAATACCTGACACAATCAGATACACCCTGATCACTAACATATGGATAACATCAAAAAAACACACAGACTCAGGACGCCAAATTACACACTTAAGGAATCCATATTCCCAGAATACCTTGGTGTTTCAACACAAACACCCAAACCCACAAAGCGTCCCAACTCTCTCCAGAAATACACATCAGCACAATCTAGCTATCATTTCCCAACACACACAACCCTTTAGTGTACACACATTTCGCCATTATACCCTAGCACCCCAACCCTCCCAAGGCCACAAAAATACACATTCAAAAAAAATCTCCCCTCAAGCACTCCTCTTAATGAACAACCATAAATTCTATCACACCATAAACCATGCATGCACAGCACACTGTCACCTCAAAAGCATCCTAATGTAACTTCTCCCAGATACACATAACCATCTATACTCTCACAGTAGAAGTATACACTACACACTATACACTCACAGAAGAAAAATGGACACACAGACACTCCATTTCCTGAATACATTCACATCCCTCAATTACACAAGCTGAAGTATCCAGATACCCAAATATACACACCCACAGTACACCCCCAGATCCAGACATAGCCCCACAATCACCAGATATAAACAAGACTCCCCACAGCTCCTGATATACACAGTCACAACTATACAGCACCAGGGAACTCTGAAAATTCTCACTCACATAAACCCCCTATAAACCTACCAGATACCTGATTATGCACCCACAATTTCTCATGCCCTCAACATATACACCAACAAAAACCTGAATGAAATCACAATCTATAAACTTTAATACAAAATCACACTCTCTAACCACAATCACATAAATACTTAAATATATACACACATCCTCATTCCCTACAAAAATACACCCAATCTCATGAAATTTCAAAATGCAGTCACACAAACCTTCTGACAATAACAGAATACTTTCAAACCAAAGTCATTGATGAGGAGATCCCCCCAAAACAGAATGCATTTATTTAAAAGGTGCTTACTCTTGCATGTTTAAACTTCAGTCACCTTCAAAGTACTCTCCATTTGATGCAATATACCTACTGAGACACTTTTTCTTTTCTTTTTTTGAGTCGGAGTCTCAGTCTGTCACCCAGACTGGAGTGCAGTGGCCGCTTCCGGCCACCGCAGCCTCGCCTGCTGGGCTCTGGCGATACGTCCGCCTCAGCCTTCCAAGTAGCCGGAATCACAGGCATGTGCTACCACGCCTGGCTGATT
>NW_007258600.1:19490-22267 GCF_000164805.1 Carlito syrichta
AAATCACCCATCATGAAATGAGCAAACGTACTGAAAGACTCCTCCTCAAAAAAAAAAAAAAATCACTGAAGCCAAACACAACTTCTCACTACAACACTAGGAGATACATTGATACCAGTGGGTTCCTGGGACACTTAGCTAGATGGGGAAGTCGGTACAAGGGGTCTGCCCTCCAAAACAAAAATTGTTTTTTAGGAGACCCTCTTACTTCTTAATATATCATACAATCCATCAATCCCTAATATAACACATACATTCCCTGCGTGCCATGAACAGTTACATATATACCATGCCTCCGAATCTGATGGCAAATGCAACAACAATCCTCAAACACACAAAGACATTCCCACCTTATCCTAAATATGTGACAAACCTACATTCCCCAAAACACAATCACTTCACAGCCCTAAATACATGCACACCACCCTCCAACTTGAGAAATTATAGGCAGGATTGGTCCATATCCCCAGACAATATATATACAACTTTAACATTCAAACACCAAGCAAACAAGCCCATTATGCCCAGATTTAACTGAACACTTAAACTCTTACCTAGACATCATAAGCATACATATAGCTCTCTCTACTCTGAATACACACAAATTCAACATGCAGTGTGGCGAAAAGCATAACACTACCTCTTCTCAAATGCATGCATACATATGCACAATGGCCCACAATACTCTCCAAACATACAGAATCAGCCATATCATCCAACACACACACCACACACACACACACACACACACACACATACACACACACACACACAACCACAATGTCAATCTTGCTGTTTACTGACAAAGGCACTCATGCTACAGTCACCAAAAAATCAGGTATACACAATTCCTACACACATTAATATTATCCAAATAATCCCATTTCCCCCACAAAAACGTGACTCACTATCTCCAGTTTCATGTCATTTTCCCATACCACCCTCTTCAAATGAAACACACACACTCAATGCCCTGATACTACATGCACATTCACATGCACGTGCGCACACCACACACACACACCACACACGCAGCTTATACTACACATACTACACAAACATATATACATCATTCACATATAAACACATCACATACACACCACACACACCCATAGACATCACACACACTGCACATGAGCACACCCACCACACACAAGCACACACACACAAACACCTCATACACCCCCACATTGAATTTTGGGGATGTCCAGTCAGCAATTTGATTAAGCACTATTAATATTCTGGATTCTTCAGATCGAAGTGGGGAGGAGTGTGGAAATACAGATTTGAGAATTATCAAAAAAGAGCTGGTGTGTGAAAATATAAGAGAATATAAAAATGCAAAGGAGAGAGCATATTCCCTCATGTTAAATGATTTCCACTGCTGTGGCTTCTTCGTCACAGGATAGCTGCAATCTTGACATGAATGCATATTCATGTTTGGGTCTATCAGTTGTCTATTGGAATATTACTGTAGATAAACAGTCAGCTGCAGAATTCAATGAATGAAAAGCATTGACTCATTTGAGATCTCTGATGGGCATTGATTTGGGCTTGGCTCTGCAGGACAGTCCTTCTGCTGCCATCTGGGCACATTCACATGACTGAGACACTCAGCTAGCTTCCCCAGGTCACGCATCCTCGAGCAGCCTGGCCTCACGCTGCCTTCTGTTGATGGCAGAAGAGTAAGAGCAAGACCCCAAGGCAGGTCCCATAGCCAAGCCCAGAGTGTGATGGAGACTGTGCTGAGTCACATGATATACACTAGGAATACAGCCAGGTGAAGAATTGGGGTAATTTCCACCACAACTAGATGTAGAAACTGAGGGGAATTTTATCCAATAGCAGGTTATTGCTCTTGAACCATGGGGAAAGGCAAAAACAATTTCTTTCTCTATCTGTTCCTTCTCGGTATAGACACTGTGATGGGTGCTCTGGAGGATTATGAGTTGACAAGGTCAGCACCCTGTAGGGGACTGAGGCTTACAACACTAATTTTTTGTGAGGCAGAGAGGTCGAGGCTGGGGATTTAGAAGTAAGAGCAAGGAGCCCATATTTCCCCAGTGTCATCAGAAGTGGAGGTCATGGGTATATGTCAAGTACTTAAAATACATCATTCATTGCTCAAAGCACTTCACATGGATTAACCGAATCTTCATTACCTTGTATAGTTAGCACTTTTCACTGAAGAGACAAATCAAGTTTTTAAAGAATTAAGTTATTTTTATTCGGAAGCCTTATGAGCAGTGTAGATCAAGACAAGTCATTGAGAGAGGTTCTGTCAGACGGCTCCAAAACAGTGTTAATGCTTACATGGTTGAACTTCACTCACCATCTGCTGTGGTGGTAATACTTTCTATACCCTCACTTGTACCCTCTGCCTCTTCTTGCAATCAGGCTCTACACCTGCCTTCTAGAACTCCCTGCTCTGTTCCTAGTGTCTGTTGAATCCCCTCTACCTTCCCTGGTCTTTGCATGCCAACCTGCTTCCTTTGGCCTTCTCACTACAGCCTCTTCTCTTTGACCCCAGGCACCCACAGCAGACAACAGAAAGGCATCCTTACATGGAACAGTTCTTCAGCAGCCAGACGATCACCCTCTACATGTCCTCAAATCCACCACTGTGTCATAAAAGCATCCTGGGACCCCACAGGACAGATCCTTTTTTCCATCTTCTCCTGGGAACCAGGTGGGGGCTTCTAAGGGTCTGGTCAGAGGGGCCACTCAACACACAGCTGGGGATGTCTTCCATGCATGTGGAGAAGGGGAAGGTACAG
>NW_007258601.1:0-987 GCF_000164805.1 Carlito syrichta
GATAAGGGCTTTCTGTACTCAGAGACTTAAAGGTAGACATTAAGCAAGAAGGCTGGTAATTATTAAAAGCAGAATTATTATAAAAACAAATAAGGAGGGAGTTGGAATGTTCTTCATAAGAAAAATTATGATTAGTAACAAGTTTGACTTGAGCACAAAATAAAGCAGGCCCTCCCCTTTTCCTGTAAGAAGACTTCAATTTTATCAGAGGTTTTATACTTTCTTCTGGATCTCAATGTCTAGTCATAGCTGAATAGCCTGAAGAGTCCAAATTTAAATGATTAATAACAAATAAAGTGTGATTCAAGATGTGGTGAGGAGTACTATACTTGAACTCACCCACTTATAACTTAATTGATTTTTTAAAGTTTTGTGAACTCTTTCAACTATGGCTTGACCTTTTGGATTGTAGGGAATTTCTGTGGAATGAGAAATATTAAATTAGGAGTAAAATTCCTGGAAAGATTTAGATGTATACGCAGGACCGTTGTTGGTTTTCAGTTGCTCTGACACACCTAGCTGTGAAAAGCAAAAGAATAAATGTTGTACCACTTCCTTGTAGGCTTCTTCCAGTTTTTGCTGAAGCTAAAATAACATGAAAAATGTATCTACAGTCATATGCAAATAAGACAATTTTCCAAAGCTGGGAAACGAGTTACATCCATTTGTCATAGTATGTTAGGTCTCAGGCCTGGAGAGTTGACTCCTCCTGGAGCTGGAACAAAAGTTTTTGAATTCTCAGAGAGTCAACTGAATGTAAATTGTTTACAGTCCTCTGGGCTTAAAGGTATAGTAAAGAAACAATTCTGTAAATCAATAACTATAATATTAAAGTTAACAGGTATAGCAATCCAGGCTGTAACATTCCATGGCTCCCATAGTAGTGTTAATAGCTCTTAAATCCTGTAGAAGACTCCATATACCAGATTTTTTCTTAATTACAAAACTTAGGAGTGTTTTCAGGGCTAGTGGATGCCATTCAGGGGG
>NW_007258601.1:2103-3433 GCF_000164805.1 Carlito syrichta
CGTGCAGCAAGGATGGCAAGAAGGAAGGGTTTTTAATCATCATAATTTTCATTAGCATTGTCTGATATAATCTATTATATTGCTGGTCTTTTTTATCAGTCTTATGAAAGCTTAACAAGTGTTATTAGCATTTTTGACAGCCAATTGCTTTGCTAAAATTTTTGCTGCTTCTTTGCTAGTAATTACTCATTTGATGGTGGTGATTATTTTAGAAATGAAATCCTCATAATTTTTATCAGTCTTTTGCTTTATCTTAGACAAAGAAAGAGTTTAAGTGGAATTAGCAGGCAACTTTCTGTACAAAATCTAGAAAAGAATTTACTTTATCTTTGCTTACCTTAACACCTTTATGTTTTAATGCTTTAGACATGATTCAAATATAGGCTTGCCTTTCTTTGGAGCCGCAGTTCCCCATAGCTGTAAAAACACCAATATACTCAATATGCAGTAATATTTCTACAAAAACTGAATCGCTCTTTACGGTGATAACAAGTTGCACAGTCCGTCGGCAACACTATACAACCTATCAGCTTGCCTATCAACCCGCGCACTCCGGGGGGGTGGCTGCAGCACCCTAAGGCAAGGTCCATCCTGAAACGAGATGAATGAACAAACGGGGAAAATATATATATAATTACCAGAGTCAGGTTCTGGGTTCGGGCGCCAAAGCTGTCGGAGTACCAGCTCCGACCTAGTTGGGAGGGTTAGGACTCTCACCAGAGAGTCAAGATGGAGAGAAGAGACCACTCGGAGGCAGTTCTTCTGGGATCTGTCTGATCAGGACTGAGTCCAAATTTTTTTCAGACTCCTTCCAACTTGTATACCATTTTTTTATACCTTCCAGCAGTGTGATAATTACTTGCTGGGGGCGTAAAAATTCCATGATGTATATTGTGCTTTACAAACTATGCATCACAAGACCATCACGAGACTTGCAAGTTCCAAGCAAACAATTCGAGCTCCATGATGCCTGACTTGCTTCACAAAAATCACATCAAACTCATAGGTGCACAATTTCAGTACATTTCGTTCAAAGTGTCTTCCATAGTGTTCAATAAATCATTCATATTATACTCTTTGTTCTAAACCCTGATTAATACAAAAACTTTCTAAGTTAACTCTAGGTTCAATCCAAGTTCACTGACTCCTAATATTTTTTAATGATTGATATTATCACCTTAACACTTTACTATAATCTATAAGTTTGCTTAAATGACTTAATTTTTATTTATTCCATTAACCTCTTATGATTCAACATAGTGCCCTGTAATTCTATAACAATTAATTCAAAATTTATTCCTTACCATGACTTATATGAGTTTCATAATCT
>NW_007258601.1:3479-5359 GCF_000164805.1 Carlito syrichta
GATTGAACTTTAATACTATGTTATATCTTATTAAGCTAATACCTTATCATTAAATCTTATAATTATCATTGACGTATGATTTTCAAAATCATAACACTAAAATTCTTTCTATTTCAATAAAAGTACGACTTTAAACCAAAACTTAAATCTTTTTTCCTAGTATATTAATACATGGCTATGGGCAAAATTTCCTATTGTCATATTAGAAGCAAAAACAACACCGTTGGGAAAATTTCGGTATACTAATCAAAGAATCTTAAAATTGGCCTACAGGAACAGGGACTAAAGTCATAATCTGAGATAAGGAAACTTAAAAGCTTAAACAAAACTTAAAAGTTTTCTATGAATGCTTATTACTGTTTAAATCTTTCCGATGGAAATTGTATCATCTTAAATGTATGTTTTATCCAAACAAATCTATTCTAAAAATCAAATAGTAGCTGTCACACTCTTGGATTATGGACTGCACGGTTACCATGACAATAGCCACGGGCTGAAGCAAACAGAGTTTCGGCATGTAAAGAAACTAGAAAAACGTCCTGCCTGACTAGAGGCAGGGCAATAAAACTATTATGGTAATTTAGTTTCTAATCTTAATCCTAGGAGAAACTGCCTTTGTGAACAAGAGCTGACTAACCAGTCTACCATTAAATAGAAGTTTAAAAATATCTAGAAAGAAGTACAGTTTAGAAGGGACAAGGTCATATAAAATAATTCTGCTGTTCAACTTTCCATCAGGTGTATAGAGATTTACTTATAAGTTTTACTGCCATGTATGCACACCGGTCACTAATCACACTCCAATATCATAGTTATAACTGATATCCTATGTCAGAGGCGATCTTCCAGATGGCCCTTTACAGGCCTCAGCCATGTAGCTATAGATGTTGACTCCCAACACCAGAATGTTGCTGGAGTCCTGAAATGACTGATTCATAATACCCACAAGCCAAATATCTCTGAAACATGAGACGAGCTCGAAGCCTTGATACTTGTTTATACAGCAGCAAGACACCCTGAGAATTTTTCGGATTCTGGACTTGTGTATCACAGATTCCTTATTCGTCTTTACCGCGGGGCCGTGTAATGTCCTGTATATGAGGACTCCCTTTCCCCAGAATCCTGTTTGGAAACCCTGATTCTTGTTTTGCTATTAGCAAGATGTCATGTAGATATTGTGATGGAGGAAACGTGTAAAAGAGGTTTCTTAGTCCTCCTTAGCTAGACATCATATAGATTCTGCATATGAGGACTGCTATTATCTATGTTCTAGCTTCTAAACACTGATTCTTGTTTAGGCCACAGCAGATGACCTGTTGATTTTAAGGACTGAGGACTGCTATAACCCCGATTGTTTTTCTTCCTTGGCAAGGGGTTGTGTATTTTTCTGTATATTAGGACTCTCATTAGATACATCCTGCTTCGAAGCTCTGATTCTTTTAGAACTTTCCACGATGCTCTGTAGATTTTTGGGATTGAGTGCTCGTGTAACCCAGATTCCTTAATCTTTCTTACCAAAAAGTCTTGAAGTTGTCTGTAAATAAGGACTCCATTTTCCAGATTCATGCTCGAAAGCATCATGATTCGTGTTTAGCCCATAGCAAGATGACCTTAAGCTTTTTTGGGATTTAAACCCGAGTAACGCAGATTCCTTATTCTTACTTAGCAATAGGCAGTGAAGTTTCCTTTATGTGAGGACTCCCATTACCCAGATTCCTACTGCAAAATCTGATTCGTGGTTACCACTTAGGAAGACGCCCTGTAGTTTTGGGACTGAGGACTCATATAAGGAAGGTTCCTTATACTTCCTTACAAATATGTCGGGTAGTTTCCTGTATATGACGACTTCCATTACCAGCTTCTTGCTTCACCCTGCAGGA
>NW_007258602.1:0-569 GCF_000164805.1 Carlito syrichta
AAATTTCATAAAAAGAATATATATAGAGAGATGAAGGGGAACATTTTAGCTTCTGAAAAGCTGACACAAGGAAAAGTTCAACCAAATTCCTAGGAAAGTTCAGCTGAGAGCTGAAGGTTACACATTAATTCATCAAACGACCAATGTACAACTTTGCTTGTTTAATTTTTCCATTTTAATAGATTAGATTTTGTTTTGACATTTTATTTTTAGTAGGTCATATTTTATTTTGACTTTTTTTTTTGTTCTGAGTTGGAGTCTCACTCTGTTGCCCAGACTGGAGTGCAGTGGCACACTCCAGCCACCACAGCCTCGACCTGCTGGGCTCCAGTGATCCTTCTGCCTCAGCCTTCCAAGTAGCTGGAGATACAGGCGTGCACTACCACACCCAGTTAATTTTTTGATTTATTGTAGAAATGAGGTCTCACCAAGTTGCCCAGGCATGTCTCGAACCTGCAGTATTTTGACTTTTTAAGGAACACTTTTAAGTCTCTCTTCTGGTCTCTGATGTTACCTCTGGAGACCAAAGGGAAGAGAGAGGGAGAGATTAATATATTCATAAGAATATA
>NW_007258602.1:907-5469 GCF_000164805.1 Carlito syrichta
TATCAACTACCCAAGTCTGGGTAGCTGGAATTTTTTGACTCAGAAACTGCTTTGGCTAGGTAAAATGACCTCAAAGCAGAAACTGAGGTAGAAAACTAGGACTGAAGCAATTACATATGTTCTCATTGAAATTTGCATCTGCAGGAAATAATGCAATGAAACCCTATTATCTTTCCAAGTCTAGCTTGAGGAATAACAAACATGTCATGTGTAGTTTGATTTCGGCTTACTTATACTCTTTCATCAATCAACTTTTGACACTCAAAAGTATATATTACTATATGTGTACAAGCGTGAAATGAGAGAGACAGGAGTTTGGACATGTGAAAACTAAGAAAAGAGTGAGTGGAAAAAACCTAATTTGTTTTAGCAACAAGGAAAAACAGAGAAAAAAATAGTAATAGCAGCATTACTTGCTTCATATGTCTCTTTTCTATGCCTTTAGGAAGTAAAATTTACCAATTTTTAAAATCAAAGATATTAGTTTTTAGGTCATAGTCTTTTGCCATCCCCTATAACAGGCAAATCACTTTGAATACTTGACTGGACATTTGATTTTTTAAAAATTCTTTCTAAAATCACTACTAAAGCAATAAGATGTATTGCCATTGAAACTTACATCTGTGGGGAATAAGGCAAGAAAAGCTGTCATCGTTCACACTTGATTGTTTATCTTCCATTCTAATCTACCTTGCCACTCCAGGTTGTATAATCTCATAAGTCATAATAAGCTAAAATTTAATATATAGTGATATATTAAGGGGACACTTAAAAATAGAGAATATATGGGTCAATGGATCACAGCTAGCTTTGAATGTAAATGTGCATTTAAAAATAGGATTTACATTTCATATAGTAGACATATATTTCAAAACATAGTCTTAGGTCTCATGACATGTTTAAAGGAAAAAGAGATATATACCCAGAGTTGTAAAATAAAACCACTTATGGTGGTGTAAGGAATTTACAATAATACAACTTATATGTTACTTTTTTCTTATATGTTAATTTAATTTAGGTTTTTCTGCTTTTGGAATCATGTACAAATAAAATGCACTGAGCTATAATATAGCAAAATTTAAATGAAAATTGTTATTGCATTTATTTAGCTCTAAATTACTTTAATTTTGTTACTGGATTATTACTCAAAGGAGAAACAACTCATTCTAATTTTTAACTAAATAAAGCAACATCAATCTAATCCTGCATTGCCCTGACACACATTTTTCTAAATGACAGGGAAAGGTATTTTATTGTATTTCCCTTTGACTTTCTGGAGAAACAGGTCACATTTGGAGAATGATAATTTTGGTTCCCCTTTATTAAGAATGCCACATGTATCCAGTAACTCTTGATGGATGACTCCGATAAAACTGATATGGAGTTTATTCAAACTGATGAAAACCAGTGACAAAGAGGAAACTCTTGAAGGTAGCTAGAGAAAAAAAACCAAATCAACAAATAAAAATAAGGTTAAGAATTGGAGATGACTTCCTATCATAAGCCATACAAGCAAGAAATGAAGTGATGCCTTTGAAGTTATGAAAGGAAAAAACAAAACAAAAAACCTGCCTACCCAGAATTCTGTAACCAATAGAAAATCATTTTAAAAGTGTGTTAATGGCTGGACATGGTGGCTCAATCCTGTAATCCCAGCACTTTGGGAGGCCGACGTGAGAGGATTGCCTGAGCCCAGGGGTTTGAGACCATGCTGGGCAACTTGGTGAGACCTTGTCTCTACAACAAATCAAAAAATTAGGTGACACATGCCTGTAGTTGCAGCTACTTGGAAGGCTGAGGTGAAAGGGTTACCTGAACCCAGCAGGTCGAGTCTATGGTGGCCATGAGTATGACACTGTACTCCAGCCTGGCAACAGAGTAAGAATTCAACTCAAAAAATAATAATAAATAAAATAAAATAAAATAAAATGTTTGTTAATTACTGTGGTAATTATCTCCACAAATTCTCTGATAGCTTTCCTCCAGGAGGTGATGTTTAATTCCTCTTGCCTGACTTACAGGTTGGTCTTTTTTTTTTTTTAATTTTAAAGATGTGGGATACAATTCAGGGTTAGATATACAAATGTTCATTATGTAGGCACCCTTGTTTTCTTAATGACTGACATTTAACAAATGGAATATGGAAAAAGAAAAATTATAATTATATATGGAAGAATTCATCAAGACACCAACTTGTCCAAGTAATCAGTTAATATCACTTCTGAAAACCATATGGCTATCTCACCTTGCCATGACAATAAGGAGATCACTTCAATTTTGCAGTATTCTTCACCAAAATTCATAATCCCAGTTTAATCATGAGAAAACATCATATAAACCAAATAAGTTGATAAATATTCTTTAAAAAAATCTGATTAGCACTTCAAAATGTCAAAGTCATGAAAGATAGAGAAACTGTCCCTGAGATTGAAGTAGATTAAGGAAAAATAAAGACTAAAGACAATATGAGATCCTGGGTAGCACCTGGGAGCAAAAGGAGAAAAACAGTAGAAAAACTGGTTAGAATATACTCTACAGTTTAGTGATCATATGGAACAATATTAATTTCTTATTTTTGATAAATGTACCATGTAACATAAGATGTTAACATCAGAAGAAACTGTGTGAAGAGTATATAGGAACTCTACTATCTTGGCAACTCAATATAAATCTAAAATTATTCCCGAGAATGACAACACAAGATGGTAGAAGAGACATTCTCTAGATCCACTCCCCACACACACAGAAATCTAACTAGCAACTATCCACAGGCAAGAATATTCCTGTGAATTTCTCAGAAATCAGGAGTGAGACTGAGACATCCACTTGGACTGCAGAACGAAGAAAACCTGTGCTTGAAGAATAAGAGGAACAGTTTGTTTTGACCATGCCACCCTTTCCCCAAGCTGGCACAGCACACACACACAGAATTCCACTAGTGTCCTAGAATGGTCAGGGAGCTGAATGCCCAACTTCAACTCATTTTTCCCACTGTATAGTGTCCCTGACCATTCTAGGACATTTCACAGGAGGCTCACACTTGTCTTTTTCCACAAGAAATATTGAAATTACCAGAAGAACTAGACTACTGGGGTCAGCTATAAACAAAGATAAGGGTGGGGCTCACAGAGACCAGCATTTAGGTCTTGAAAGTTTCTATGCATTCTGGTCAATGGAAACACCTCATGAGAAAAACTAGTCAATAGCACCGAAGGAAGCAAAGTCCACAGGTCTGCCAGGCAACGTACCTACACAGATTTCCTACATAGCCCTGGTATTCTCTAAGGCCTTCCCAGGCTATAAGGCAAGAGCAAGCCAATACTTAACTGTGCAGAGTACATCAGGTCCTACTCAGCATCAGCAGCTGAGCAGAAGCTCCACTCATCCTCTGTCCTCTGTTCAAGCCTACCCTAGGCCAGAAGGCAAGCCCAAGTCCATACATACCTGTGGAGCATAGGCTCTGGCTGTGCACACTCTGGGTAGCTAAGCAGCAACCCCAGAGGCTTCAGCTAGTTTTGGAGCTCAGCACATAAGTCTGCTCGACTACAGATTCCAAACAACAGTACCACTTAGCCAGGGAAGATAGCCTATAACCCTACCTGTTCAGAAATGATTGTAGAGCCCAGTTAGCAGTACAATGCAACCTCAGAGCACATCTAGAGAACCTGACACCTAGGTCTGCCTGTTCGGGGTTGTTGTAAGCTGGCCCATCTAGAATCTCCTTCCCACCAAAGTGTAAATATCTATCACTACCAAATCATACTTACAAAGACTGGAATAGATGGCTGTCTCCTCAAATGCAAAGGCACCAATGCAAGGACAGAGGAATTATGAAAACCCAGAGAAATACAACACTACCAAAAGAAAAACTTAAAGCTCTAGAGTAAAACATGTGGAAGATAAAGATATCTATAGACTGACAAAGAATTCAGAATAATCCTTTTAAGGAAGTTCAGGGAGCACCAATTAAATTAAGTAAGACTTGGAACAAATACATGAACAAAATTAGAAATTTGACAAAGAACTAGAGACAATGAATTAAAATCAAATAGAAAATCCAGAGAAAAAGAATACAATAACTGAACTGAAGAATTCAGTAGAAATCTTCAACAGCTAACTTGATCAAGCAGAAGAAAGAATCAGTAAGCTCAAAGATAGGTAATTTGAAATTATCCTGTCTGAGGATCAAAAAGAAAAAGAATGAAGGCAATGGGAATTATGCGAGCAAACACTAGCTTTTACATAGCAGGAGTTTTAGAAGAAGAAGAGAAAGAAAAAGGCGGAAAAAGCAAGTGTAAACCAAAAATAAAAGTATAAGCCCCCCAGCCAACTGAATGGACCCCCTCTGTGTCAAAGGAAACCTGAAAAACTAAAAACTAAATTCCAGGCCATGGTTGGAAAGAGGAATGACACACCTTGTTCTACCTCCTCCCTTTTGGAGTTTAAGCACAACTGGCTAGCATTAACATTAAAATAAAGATCATAATACTGACAAAACAGGCTCTGTGGAAATAAAATACCAAATTCAAACCTGACTCTTGTATAGCATCACATGACAGATA
>NW_007258603.1:0-1177 GCF_000164805.1 Carlito syrichta
GAGGGTTTTTGGTTTTTTAGTTATTTTTCATTCCATAAATTGTATGGTAAATAGAAATGCAGCCACTGACACAATGGTGCTATCAGAAAGACCATGGAAAAAGAGGAGTCTCTTAGATATGAACATAGATTGTTTTAAACCATTCCTCTGGTTAAGGAATCCTGCTAGTTATAGGAAAAGGCTGTCTATGCCATTCTAATTCACCTTTTCAACCAGATATTCTGGGAACTAGATAGTGCAAAAAGTTGTTTTAAAGTTTGTACTTAACCTTACATCTGACAGCTTTACCATATATGCTGAAAGGACATAAGGCTTACTCCTGACATCAGAAGAAAATTGCTCCTTTGGGAAATAAAGAGCCCCTATTTTAATTTAATTTTATTTTATTATTATTTTTTCGAGTAGGAATCTCACTCAGTTGCCCAGACTGGAGTGGGGTGGCTGCTCCCAGCCACCACAGCCTTGACCTGCTGGGCTCCAGCGATCCTTCCACCTCAGCCTTCCAAGTAGCTGGAATTACAGGCATGTGCTACCATGCCCGGCTGATTTTTTTTTTATTTATTGGTAGAGATGAGGTCTCACTGCCCAGGCAGGTCTCAAACCCACGGGCCAGGCAATCCACTCACCTCAGCCTCCCAAAGGCGTGGGATTACAGGCTGAGCCACCGAGCCCGGCGAGCTCCTATTTTTAATATCATTGTTAGACAGCACCACTGTTTACCATGTGAGGTTTGCTGAAAGGTTTTTTGGAAAAGGAAGTCTGGCTGCCATACTTCACTTGGCTAAATTCATCTGCAGAACAGAGGAAGCTTTAAGTGCTAGGTGCTGTTTCTGTGGTCTGGTAAGATATGGGAACTGGTCCACTTGATTGCCCATACCTTGCAACTTCTCTGAAAACCTCAAGCCAACCTTTCTTTTGCATCCCCCGGCACTTCTTAAAATACAATTCCATGATCTATAGCAGGTCCCAGAAAAATCTGCCTGCTCACAGTTGAAAAGGGGTGAAAACAGTCCTTTTAACTAAATGTAATTCTCTTAAATTTTTAAAATGCCTTGAACACAGAGATGACCACTCATCCAGTCTATTCACTCCAAAGCTTATGCATTAGACCATTACAAATGGCACTGTGGAAAAGCCTTTCGATTTAAACCTCATTTGGGCAAACAATTATTCATGC
>NW_007258603.1:2982-3725 GCF_000164805.1 Carlito syrichta
TGTAGAGACAAGTCCTCAACCAAGGTGCCCAGGCTGGTTTCGAGTCCCTGGGCTCAGGCAATCTTTTCACCTCGGCCTCCAAATGTGCTGAAATTACAGGTTTGAGCCACCACACCAAGACTCACTTATCCTTTAAGTTGAAGAATTGGCAATATCATGGTATCTCATTGGTTTGTGGCTATATCTAAATATCCTACTCTGTTACGAGGATGGGATCCAATGAACTAATTCAAGCATAGTATTTCTATTCATCCCGATGAAGAAAAGAAAGTTTTTGTTTTCTATTTACTACCTCAGCCCAAGCCTAACATTATTCCTGAAAAATTTGAGAGTTTGAGCCGAAGTAAATAGTCAAGTATGGGACTAGAGTGTACCTGGAAGTGCAAAAACTACCCTTCCTGTGCTTATCAAATTAAAAGAGCATGTAGACTACCCCCATAGATGAAAATACCCTATACAGCCTGAGACAAGACAAAGTTTACAACCTTCAGTCGACAAGTTTTTAATAGCTTGTCTTGTTAATTCCTTGTCAGTTACCTTGACAAGCACCCATACTCCCTATTCAGAAGCCAGATGGCTCCTATTGGTTAGTTTAAAATTTAAGAGCAGTGAATGAAGCAGTAATGCCAAGTGTTAAATTTCCAAAAATGTTGGATCAGTGGGCCAATGTACTGAGCCGATGCTGTGGGTAAAATGCAAAGAAATTAAATGGGAAAATATGGCTTATTTACAAAGTAGATAAG
>NW_007258604.1:0-733 GCF_000164805.1 Carlito syrichta
AAACTCATGTTTTTTACTCAAACTGCAGTTTAAGACTCTAAGTTATTTCACTCCTGGAATTAATTAGAGAAGTCTGCAGTATTTCAGACTACATATTGAACAATTTCAGAGATTGAAATTTGTGAAACCCCAAACAAATTTTCCAGGTAAGCTTTGTAAAATTACAAAAAGAACGACCATCTCTCTGTGAAGGCTATGAGGAGAAAACACAGTTCCTTACAGTAACATAGTTTATATATTATTAGCTAGAGTGTTATAATTATTTCATGGGTTTCACAAAAGGAAACACTTTAAGCAGCAAGCAAGTTAAATAGTGATTTATCTTTTTCTGTCCTAGAGACATTATGCTTAGTTGTAATCAATGCATTCACAAAAAAATCACACAATTGCCTGCAAAGTTATCTGGATGCCAGCATGCTAAAGGTTTTCACATTATCTGCTTAACTTAACTATAGGTAAGAGTTTGGCAAATACGATATCATAATTTCCTTAAAGTACAGAGAGAAAAAACATCTAATTTACCTGCTTTTTTTGCTTTTTTTCATGGACAGGTGGCAGACGTATCCATCCTTTCAAACAGTTTGTAGTATAACCACGTGAGCCTAACTTCACACTATTTTTTTGATTCATTTATCTATCTTATGTATTTGGAAGTAAGTAACACACTCACAAAGAAAAGAGATTACAGCTATTCCTTGGAAGAAAGACTAAAGAAATTCTAAGATCTTTCCTG
>NW_007258604.1:1246-9070 GCF_000164805.1 Carlito syrichta
AAGCCCAAACAATATTCCAAGGTAAATACTTCTAAAAGTACAGAGAAATAGTGCTTTCACATAAAGAAGCTATGAGGAAGCCGGGCTTGGTGGCTCAGCCTGTAATTCCACACCTTTGGGAGGCTGAGGTGAGTGGATTGCCTGAGTCCGCGGCTTCAAGACCCACCTGTGCAGCGAGACCTCATCTCTACAATAAATCAGAAAATCATCTGGGCTTGGTAGCGCATGCCTGTAATTCCAGCTACTTGGAAGGCTGAGGCGGAAGGATCGCCGGAGCCCAGCAGGTCGAGGCTACGGTGGCTGGGAGTGGCCACTGCACTCCAGGCTAGGTGACCAAGTGAGACTTCAACTCAAAAAAAAAGAAGCTATGAGGAGAGAACACAATACCTTATGGAAATATGATTTATATCCTATGGGTTGAGCTGTTATGACTATTTCATTGGCTTCTCAAAAGGATGCACTTCTAGCAACAAGCAACTATAAATTCGGTTTTCCTCTTCTTTTTCCAGAGACATGCTGCCCAGTGGAAATCAGTGTATTCACCAGAGAGTGGGCAATTCACCTACACACCTACATTGATGCTCAGTTGCTGAAGTTTTCAGTGTTATGTGTGTAGCTGCCCTATAGGTAAAATTTTAGCAAGGCCGATACCAGAATTCCTTTAAATCATAGTGAGAAATAAACAACCAAACAACTCTTTTTAAATTTGCAGCTGACAGGTGGCCTATGAATCCACCCATTCAGTTTGCAGTATAGCGTACAGAGTAACACTACGCTTTTTTCATTTATTTATTTATCTATTAATATGTTTTGAAGTAATTACAACACTTTCACAAAGGAAGGAAACTTCTAAATTGTCTTTGAAGGAGTTGAAAGAAATTCTAAGATGTTCTAGTCACATTAAAGAGAAAATATTAATCTGCATGTTGGAAGTTTCTTGGCTAAATACATAAGAGAAGGTGGTGTGATTATGTGTGTCAGTTCAGGGAAAAATGCATGATGGGACTTCAATTCAGTCAAAATCCTGCTGTGGTATTCTCTTGCCAGAAAAGTGTTTTGCTGGGCAACACAGTTCATTGAACTTACCAGGAAGCACCTGCATGCGACCTACTTCGGTAATGAGGATATTCTCAAGGCTCTATGAAGAGTTTAAACTCATGCTCTTTACTCTAAGTGCAGTTTTGGTCTAGGTTAGTCATTCCTATAACTAATTAAGGCTATCCCATGGTATTTAACACTACACATTGTGTTGTTTCAGTGATTGAAATCTGTGAAACCTCAAACAATGGTGTTAGGTACATTTTGTGAAAGAGCAAAGAGAATGTCATTCTTTTTATGGAAGCTATGAGGAGAGACCACAGTATTTTATGAAAAAAAATAGTTTGTATATTAGGGGCTAGAGTATTATGACTATTTCATGAGTGTCACAATAGAAATCACTTTTACCAAAAAGCAAGTTAAAAAGTGTTTTTCTCTTCATGACCACGATTTAAGTAACCAAGTGGCAAAAAATGCATTATTCACAATGTGATCATATTGTATACATACATAGGCCTATGCTAAATTGTGAAAGGCTTCAATATTATCAGATATCAACATTTTCTTAAAATATATGAAGAAATAAAATAAAACAATCCAACCTGGTTTCACCCATTTAAACAGTTTATAGTAAAACCTATTGAGTGTAACACCACACTCTTTTTTGTTTTACTTATTTATTTATTTGAAGTAAGTGAAACACTTTCACAAAGAAAAGAGATTGCCAAGTATTTTTTTGAAGGAAGGCTAAAGAAATCCTACGATACTATTAGAGATGTTAAAGAGGAAACACAAAGGTGCATGTGGAAAGCCTCATGGCATAATATGAGATGGTATGTGGTGTGATCATTTGGGTCAGTTCAGCGAACAAAGCTTAGTGGACACCTATAAAGTAAAAAACCTGTTATCTTGCCATAAATGTGCTTTGGTGGGCAATAGATTACATTAAGATTAAGAAGAATCACCTACACAATACCTATTTCTGAACCTAATCGGAGGTTGTCACTTTATTATCACTTGATTCTGAATCTAGGTCAAAGGAAACAAAATCTGAAGAAATTAAGGTATGCACAGGGCCACATGAGAGTTAAACACTCATGCCCTTTCACTGCAGCTAAAGTCTCCAGATTATTTCACTCCTGGAATTAACCCAGCAAGTCCTGAGAATTTAAGACTACACATTGCTATGTTTCAGGTATTCCAACATAAAAATTTTCAAATTAAGTTGTTAGGCCAATTTACATAAAATTTCAAAGAGAAGTTTCTTCTCAGTGTGAAAGCTATGAGAGAGATCTCAGCACCTATGGAAACCTGGTTTTTAGTCTAGGTCTAGAATTTTATGATTATTTTGGTTCACAAAAGGAAGTTCTTTTATAAGAAGCATTTTTTTCTCTTCCTGTCCCAGAGTTGTGTTACCCAGTGCTAATCAGCGAATTCATTGGAGAGTGACAATGTTGCCTACAAACCGACATTAATGCAATTGTTAAAGGCGTCCACCTTATCCTTTTAGCTTCACTCTAGATAAGAGTGTGGCAAAGCAGATATTAGAATTTATTTAATCATAGTGAAAAAATAAAATAATATTTTACTTTTATAAACCACTGAAAATTGGCAGATGGATACACCGATTCAAACAGTTTACAGTGTAGCTTAGTGAGTTTAACACCACACTATTTATTTATGTATTTATGTATTCATTTATTATTTATGTGAATGTAACTGGAGCATTTTCACATAGAAAGGAGATTGTCAAGGTGCCTTTGTAGGAAGCTGGGAGAAAAGCTTTGATATTTGCTGTGGCATGAAAAAGAAATCACAAATGTGATTGTCAAAAGAAATAATGGAATGTAGTGTCATCATTTGTGTCAATTCTGGGAGCAAAGCATGGTGAGAATTCAGAAAAGTGAAAAACCTTCTATGGTGTTATTTTGCCATATGAGTGTTTCACTGAGAAATAGAGATCATTAGACTTTGAGAGAAACATCTGCATTTTACCTACTTCTGTGCTAAATTGGAAGTTCTTTCATAATTAACTCAGAATACCGAATCTAGATCAAAGATAAAAAGTCAGATGAAACCAAGGTAGGCTACTGGTTCCATGAAGAATTAAAAATCGTACCCTTTAATGGGAGCTTAAGGTTCTAGATTATTTCACTCCTTGTGGTAATTTAGGCAACATCATTTTACTTAACACTATACATTGCATTTTTCTAGGGATCAAAATACATTAAAACCTAAAGATTCTATTTCAATTTTGTATAAGTACAAAGATAAATTATTACCCTGTGGAAGCTATGAGGAGAGAACACATTCCCACAATCCCACAAGGGAACATGATTTGTAACCAAGGGGCTAGAGGGTTATGATTATTACATGGGGTTCACAATAGAAAGAACTTTTAGCAACAAGCATGTCCAATGTAGTTTTTTTCTTACTGTCTTAGAGATGTGTTCCTCAGTGTTAAATAATGCATACAGCTGAGAGTAGCAAAGTAATTTACAAATGTAACTTATAAATCTATGATGATGCTAACCTCCTAAAATGTTCCACAGTATCTGTGGAACTTGACACAAAGTAAGAGTTTGCAAAGTGGATATCAGAATTTCTTTAAAGCATAATATGAAAATAAATAAACTAAAACAAAATCACCAGTTTTTTCCTACAGTTGATGCTGACAGGTATCAGATGGAACCACCTATTCTACGAGTTTGAAGTATAACCCAGTGATTCTACCAGATCACTCTTTTTAAATTTATTAGTTTATTTAACTGTTCATGTATTTAAAGTTCAGTAAAATATTTTCACAAATAAAGGAGATTGCCAAGTTATCTTTCAAGGAAGCTTAAAGAAAACCTAAGATGTTCCCAGTGACTTCAAACAGAATACACAAATATTCATGCTGGAATAATCTTGAAGACATAAAGAACAGAATGGGGTACAATCTTTTGTGTCATTTGGGAAACAAAGCATGGTGGGAGTCCATAAAAATCAAGCAGCTGCTCTTGATTTCGCTTCCCTGAAGAGTGCTTCACTGGTAAATAGTGATCATTAGGCATAAGATGAAACACCTGCATGCTACCTTCTTCTGGTCTTAATAGGAGGCTGTATCTTAACCATCTCAGGAGGCCAAATCTATGTCAAAGGTGAAAAAGGCCAAATAAACTAAAACAGACCCACAGTTCCATAAAGAGTAATAACTGCATGACTGTTAACTGCAACCTAAGGCTCTAGATTATTTCACTTCTGGAATTTAATTAGGCAAATCCATAGTATTTATGGCAACACATTGAATTTTTTCAGGGATTTCAATACTTGAAACCCCAAAATGGGAGAGAGAGAAGCCCTTCCCCCTTGATAAATTGACACAGTCCAGATCTGAGTGATAGACTGGGCAGGGAGCCCAGATCTGAACTGCCCTTCACAGCAAGCCAGGGACAACTGACCCTAACTATGAACAAATCTACCAACCTGCAAAGACAGCTAAAAATCAGAGTTGAAAGGACATTGGACTTCAAGGAAAAGTCCAGAGTGTTAGTTCTGTTAGTTTAGTGACTTTATTCTATTCCTTTTCTTTTGTTCTTTTTTTATTTCTCTGCAAACCCCATCTTTATATAGAGAAACAGCACACCAATAAGGAGGTTGGTTGACTTGTACATTAGCATCATTATATGTTTTAGTTTTTTCATATGGTTGTTGGTTAATTTGTAGTTGTCATGGTTATTGTTTTTCTTTTTATTTGTTTCAGTCTTTGTGTCTCTCTTCATTTGTTAGTTGGTAAGCTGCTAACTCCTCTCTCTCTCCACTCCCTACTTCCTGATCCATTCTCTTCCCTCTGTTAGACTCTTTTTCCTTTCAGGGAGTAAACCTGCAACCTCACTACATGTACAGATTCCAAGGCAGTGGGAAGTGGGTTTTAATTATCCATACACCTGTTGGCAAATACCAGGATATGCAGATAGATTATGAATCACAACTACCCCCTTAATTAAATCTCAAAACAACTCAAAAAATTACCCCAGCCTAGAGTCAAACTCCAGAATTGAACAAAGCAAGAGGATATATGTAAGGAAGAACAGGAAATTGAACAAACAGAAGTAAAAGCATCCCCTTCACCCCTTAATAAAAAATTAAAGAAAAAGGGAAAGTGGAGGGAAGGAAAAAGTGGGGAGAAAAAATTTCACAAATGAAGAAAAACCAAAAGAAGAATTGAGATATCACACAGACCCCTGGAAGTTCGGACACTAGGAAAACAGAGTTCAGAATATAAACAATAAAGAGCCCCCAGTGACTGGTTACATGCAATAAACCCAGACATCAAGACATTAATAGAGAGTATAAAAAAATTGAGGAGAGACAAGACAAAAATAGGAAGGAGTTGATGACAGAAATAAGAGTAGTAAAGAATACTGTGATGGAAATAAACAACAAACTATTAAACATGGAAAGCCAAATTAGCCAAGCAGAAGAAAGAATCTCAGAGCTTGAAGACCAAAATACAGAACTGTCAAAAACATAGAAATGAAGCTTTAAAAGACAGAACAAAACCTTCAAGAGATGAATGATTATTTCAAGAGACCTAACTTAAGAGTAATTGGCATTCCTGAGGCAGAGAGAGACAGAGGCCACATTGGAACAAACATTTCATGAAATCATTCGAGATAATTTCCCTCATCTCATCAATGATGCAAAACTTCAAACACAAGAGATCCAGAGACCCCCTGAAAGACACCAAATGAGAAGACCAACTCCCAGACACATAGCAATTCGCCTAAACAAACTAGGTATCAAAGAAAAAATCTAAAGGCAACAAGAGAAAAAGGTCAGACTCCCTACGAGGGAAGACCAATTAGAATAACAGTGGATTTATCTACAGAAACACTCCAGGCTAGGAGAGCTAGGAGTCCTATCTTCACAGTTCTAAAAGATATACAGTTTCAACTGAGAAAAGCATACCCAGCCAAGCTAAGCTTCATCAGTAAGGTAGAATTAAATTTTTTCCTAGATTTCTAATCCCTAAGAACCTATGCTGCCACCAGACCACCTCTACAAGAAACACTTAAGAAAGTATTGGACACAGAAGGAAAAAAGAACAACAACGTTTTCAAAAAAGTACAGGCAAAAGGCTAAAAAAAAAAAATGAACCAACTCCAAAACCAAAAGAAGGAAAACAAGCAATCAGGAACAACAACAACAGCAACTCTGTTAAAACCTTATGATAGTTATCAACTCTCACATTTCAATAATGAGCCTGAATGTGAATGGACTAAATGCACCACTGAAAAGACATAGAATGGAAAATTGGGGATGAAATAGCACCAGGTAACAATTTATTGCCTTCAAGAGACTCACCTCACTAGAAAGGACACTCACAGACTCAAAGTAAGAGGATGAGAAACACATTTTCAGGCAAATGGAACAAAAAAGAAAGGAGGAATCGTGATCTTAATCTCAGACAAAATACCCTTTAAGCTATCAAAAATTTAAGAGATTTAGAAGGCCACTATAATATGAAAATGGTTCAATCCATCAATCAGAAATATCCCTCCTAAACATATTTGCACCCAACATAGGAGAACCAACTTTCATAAAGCAGCTTCTAGGTAAACTCAGAAAAGATATTGACTCTAACACTATCATAGCTGGAGACTTCAATACTCCACTCACAACCCTAGACAGATCATCAGGACAAAAAATCAACAATGAGATAGGAAAACTCAATGTGACTCTTGACCAAATGGACTTAATTGATACCTGCAGAACACTCTATCCAATGACCACAGAATATACATTCTACTCATCACCTCATGGGACGTACTCTAAGATTGACCACATACTTGACCATAAAGCAAGCAAAAGCAAATTTTAAAAGATCGAAATTTTGCCATGCACCTCTTTGGGCCACAGTGGAATAAAAATAAACATCAACACCAAAAAGGTTCCCCTCCAGCCCACAAAGACATGAACACTAAGCAGCATAATGCCAAACAGCACCAATGATCAAATCAAAACAGAGATTAAAATATACCTGGAAACAAATGAAAATGAAGAAACCTCTTCACCTACCACTGGGGAGAGGAGAACCTATTCAGTAAATGGTGCTGGGAAAACTGTTTGACTACATGCAGAAGATTCAAACAAGAACCCTCGCTATCTCCATACACACAAAAAAAACTCTAAAGGAATCAGAGACCTAAATATAAAACCTCAAACCATAAGAACCTTAGAAAATGCAGGGCACACTCTTTATGGAAATTGGAACTGGGCATCTGATTCCTGGACAAATCCTGAAATGCATGGACCATAAGAAATAAGATAGATATGTGGAACCTCATTAAACTGGCAAGCTTCTACAAAGCCAAAGAAACCATCAAGAGAACAGGAAGACAGACCACAGACTGGGAAAACGTTTTTGCCAACTCTATATCTGACAATGATCTAACATTTTGGATCTACCAGGAACTCAAACATGCTGAAAAGAAAAAAACAAACAACCCCATTAAAAAGTGGGCAAAAGATATGAATAGACATTTCACAAAAGAAGACATATGAGCGGCCAATAGACACATGAAGAAATGTTCAATCTCACTAATAATCAAGGAGATGCAAATTAAAACTACATTGAGATCCCACCTAACTACAGTCAGAATGACCATTATCATTAACTCAAAAAATAATATGCTGGAGAGAATGTGGTGAAAAGGGAACATTTCTACACTATTGGTGGGAGTGTAAACTAGGTGCAAACTCTGTGGGAAAGCAGTGTGGCAATTCCTAAAAGCTCTAGAT
>NW_007258605.1:0-531 GCF_000164805.1 Carlito syrichta
TCACTGTCACACACCTGATGGAAAAGACCATGACTGGCACACCCGTAAAAAACGAGGATCGGTCTCTAGGGTAGCCATTATGGAGGAGGCCAACTAAGTGGTACACCCATCACTAAGGAGGGTTTATTGCTGGAGTGACCATTATGGAGGAGGGCCATTCACTGGAGAACCAGTCATTGGGGCATCCCTAATGGGGAATTGGTGGTTACTAGAACATCAATCACAGAGTGAAGTTTTTCACCCAATTTAGAGCAGTACCAGTCACTGGGGATTCAATCATGAAAGAGTTTAGTCACTGGAGCACCCATTATGAAGACTTGTCACTGGGACAACCATCACTGGGGAGGTCCTGTCACTGGGATAACCATCACTAAGGAGGCCTTATAACTGGGGTACACAATATGAAGTAGGACCAGTTACTAAGACAACCATAAAAAAGGAGGGCCAGTCACTGGGACACTTATCACTGAAGACCATTAGTCACTGTGGTATCCATCACACAGGATGACGAGTTTTGTGGAAACATCACAA
>NW_007258605.1:1456-2534 GCF_000164805.1 Carlito syrichta
CACCCATTATGGAAGTTGACCAATCACGTTGAAACCCATAACAGAAGAGGATCTCTGACGAGGCACACCATTTTGGTGGAGGGCAGTCCTTTATTTGTTGCTAACAGGTGGCAGATTGAACCACACATTCAATTTTCAGGGTAACCTACTGAGTCTAACACCACACTCTTTTTGTATTCATTTATATACTTATCTATTAGTGCATTTGGAAGGTAGTACAAAAATTTAAAAAGAAAGGTGATTGTCAAATACTCTTTGAAAGAAGTTGAAAGAAAACTTAAGATGTTCCTAGTGAAGTTAAAGAAAAAACACAAACATTGGAAATCTCTTGCTGAAATATCTAACAGAATGTGGTATGATCATTTTTGTCTCTTCAGTGAATAAAGAGTAGTCGTATACTAATGAAGTCAAAATCCTGCTCCCTGGAGTCTTTTTTATTTTGTTTTGTTTTGTTTTTTGCCAGAAACGTGATTTGCTGGACAATAAAGATCATAAGGCTTAAGGAGACACCTGCATGCTCCCTACTTCTGGGCTTAATTTGAGGATGTTGTTTCATTGTTTTAGGAGGTTGAATCTAGACCAAAGGTGAAAAAATCAGCAGTAATGATGATAGGTTCAGGGTTCCTCGAAGAGTTAAAACTCATGTTTTTTACTCAAACTGCAGTTTAAGACTCTAAGTTATTTCACTCCTGGAATTAATTAGACAAGTCTGCAGTATTTCAGACTACATATTGAACAATTTCAGGGATTGAAATTTGTGAAACCCCAAACAAATTTTCCAGGTAAGCTTTGTAAAATTACAAAAAGAACGACCATCTCTCTGTGAAGGCTATGAGGAGAAAACACAGTCCCTTACGGTAACATAGTTTATATATTATTAGCTAGAGTGTTATAATTGTTTCATGGGTTTCACAAAAGGAAACACTTTAAGCAGCAAGCAAGTTAAATAGTGATTTATCTTTTTCTGTCCTAGAGACATTATGCTTAGTTGTAATCAATGCATTCACAAAAAAGTCACACAATTGCCTGCAAAGTTATCTGGATGCCAGCATGCTAAAGGTTTTCACATTATCTGCTT
>NW_007258606.1:0-2428 GCF_000164805.1 Carlito syrichta
CTTCTGAAGGGAGTGGGCCTTGCAGTGGGACTTTGAGAGGGGTGAGAAGGCCGGGCATGGGGTCTCACACCTGTCACCCAGGCAATTTTGGAGGCCAAGGCAAGAGGATGGCCTGAGCCCCCATGTTCGAGACCAGACCGGGCTCCTTGGTGAGACCTCATCTCTACAAGAAACCAACAAAATGAGCCGAGAATTGTGGCATACTCCTGTCATTCTGGCCACTCTGGAGGCCATGGTGGGAGGATCACCAGAGCCCAGGTGATGGAGGCCGTGGTGACCAAGAATGGGCCCCTGCGTTCTGGTCTGGGTGACACAACATGTCTTCGACTCAGTACAATAATACCAACCAACACCACCACAACCACAGGCTGTGCTCAAGGGCTCATCCTGGCAACCTGGTCCTTCAGAGGCAGAGGCGAGTGGATGCCTTGAGCTTACTAGTTCAAGACCAGCCCAGGACATTGGGCGAGACCTCATGTCAGCCATCAAAAATAAATCCAAAGATTAGCCAGTCATGGTGGCGCAGACCTGTGGTTCCAGCCACTCGGGGGGCTGATCCTGGAGGATTGCCTGAGTCTAGCAGGTGGAGGACACGGTGTCCATGAGCATGCCCCTGTGCTCTGGCCTGGGTGATAGAGAGGATTCTGACTCTAAATAATCATAAACACCACCACCAGCAGCCTGACAAGCATCCCGAGGAGTTACCTTCAGGAATGGGATAGGAAAAGGCATTTTCAGGCCTATCAGTTGTGCGAGGTTTCAACAGTGGCCACTGGGAATGTTGGTCCAATGCCATCGGCCATGTATTCCAGCAGGCCTGCCTCCACAGTCCACACCCATTTGCCACAGCAGAGACTCATGTGAGCTCACGGAACAGTCGGCCCCGAGTTAGGGTGGCCATGGGACACATAGAGATCATAGCAGTTGGGCAACACCGCAGCCAGCCCAGATTCCTGTAGCCCATTCTGCCACCTTTGAGCAGGAGGAGCTACCCTTCCTTTCCCTATCACTCCATTGTCCACAGCCCAAGCGAAACTTTCCCTTGGGAGCTGTGGACGCCTGTCATGTCACACATGGGAGGCGTCTTTTTAGTGCTGGAGTCTCTGTCAGACGAGCTGGGGTACAGCAGCATGGTCGTGGCTTCTGGGGCCTGGACATGCAGGGCTCAGGCAGACCTCCCATCTTGGCCCCGAGTGCCACGACTCTGGGGGCCACCATGCCTCAAGTGATTTATGGGACCTCTCACCGAGATGAGATATGGCAACGTCTCCAGGGTTGGTCTCCAACCTCTGGGCTCAAGCAGTCTCCCACCTCAGGATGCAGGGCTGATAGCCTTGGGCCACAATGCCCGGCATCGTTTTCCACATTCTGTCCATGGAGGTGATGCAATGGAATGCCTTGGGATGGAGACTACCCCATCCCATATAGCAGATACCACGGGTGCCACCATGCGCGTCTCCAGTTTTTGCATTCCCAGGAGCGACGAGGTCTCATTCTGTGGCCCAGACTGGTCTCCAACTCCCAGACTGCAGTGGTCCTATGCCTTGGCCTCTCAAAGCTATAGCCCAATTTTCTGCCAATCCACCGTCTTTTGGGAACTCTAAGAGGCTGGGCCCTCCTTCCCAATTGATCTCTATCTGTTCATGATGATCCCAACTCCATACACAAATGGATGCTCCTCTTTTTTTTTCTTTTTTTCTTTTTTTTGAGTCGAGGACTCACCTGTCGCCCAAGCTGGAGGGAGGTGGCTCACTCCTGACCAATGCATCATGAGACCACTGGGATCCACCGAGGTTTCCGTGGCCTCCTGAGTAGCTGGAATGAGAGGTATGTGCCACCAAGCCTGACACATTTGGATGGAGGGTAGAGATGAGGTCTCACCAAGTTGCCTGGGTGGGTCTCGTCTTGCAAGCTTGGGCCAGCCTCTGCTGGCCTCTGACTCTGAAAGTGCTGGAATGACAACGTTAAGCTCCCAAACCCAGCCTCCATTCTTCGTTGAAAACAAACCAGAAGGCCTGGCGCAGTGGCACATGCATGGAATTCCAGCAATCTTGGAGGCTGAGGCTGGAGAATGACTGGAACGCAGGATACCAAGGCCAGCCTGGGCCAGCAGGGAGACCCCATCTCCACATCCAATCAAGCAGGGGGTCTGGGGTCGAGGTGCACGTCGTCCCAGCCACTTCAGAGTCTGAGGCAGGAGGATCATCAGAGCTTACAATTTCAAGGCTGGCGGTGAACGACGGGAATGTCCCCAGGCCGCAGCCAAAACCACAGAGCCAGACCCTGTCTCCAAAAACATCAGGATTGTGCATATATTTTCAACTGCGTGTGGTGTGTTCACAGTGTGATTGGTTTTCAAATCAGAAAAATAGAATTGGGGCAGAAGAAATGTCCCTGTGTGAGGGATGTGTCCCTGGCCTTTCTTGGA
>NW_007258606.1:3538-4336 GCF_000164805.1 Carlito syrichta
CGACCAAGATCGGGCCTCTGCGTTCTAGTCTGGGATAATAATACCAAACACCACCACCACCACAACACATGCCAAAATCACGGGCTCAACCTGGCATTTCAGCCCTTTGGAGGAACAGGCGAGTGGACGTCCTGAGACTGTGGGTTCGACAAAAGCCCAGGAAACAGGATGAGACCTCGTTTCGGCCATCAAAAATAAATCCAAAGATTAGCCAGGCATGGTGGAGCAGGCCTGTAGTTCCAGCCACTTGGGGGCCGAGGCGAGAAGATAGACTGAGTCTAGAAGGTGGAGTCCATGGTGTCCGTGAGCATGAACCTGCTCTCTAGCCACAGCAACAAAGTGGGATTCTGACTCCAAATAATAATAATCACGACCACCTCCCTACCACCACCACCCCTGACACCCAGTGCGAGGAGTCACCCTAAGAGATGGGAGAGGGAAAGGCACTTTCTGGCCTGTCATTCATCGAAGGTTTCAAAAGTGGCCATTGGTCACATCCATCCCACACTTGGTCACACACCCCAGAAGGCTAGCCTCCACCCTCCATGATCATTCCCTATGGCATTGACACATATGAGCTCACAGAACAGATGGCACCATGCTAGGGTGCAGGGAGGGACCCTTCCTCTCCCAATCAATCCATCGTCATACACCCACTTGGACATTTCCCTGGGGAGCCCTGGATGCTCGTTGTGACACATGTGAGAGGTGCCTTTTTGCTTCCATCGGTGGGGTTGAGGTGCAGTAAAATGATCGTGACTCCCAGGGCCTTGACCTGCAGGGCTCAGGTGGTCCTCC
>NW_007258607.1:0-1361 GCF_000164805.1 Carlito syrichta
GCTGCCTGAGTTCCCAGATTCAGAGACCAGCCACGCTGTTTGGACAGACTCATCTCTGCGAGAGGGCCCCAACATCAAGTCAGTTGTGGTGGCCCCCAGAGTCCAAGCTGCTTGGGGGCAAATGCAGTTGGACCACCCTAGCACCACAGGTCAAGGTCCAGAAGCCACGATTGTGCCACCTTGCCCCAGCCCTGCCTATGGGGACTCCGGCGACAAAAAAGACACCACCAACGTGTGTAACGAAGGGCACCCATAGCTCCCCAGGTAAAGGTCCGTGGGGCAGTGGGATGATGGAGTAATCAGAAGAGAAATGGGCCCTCTCCCCCCAAAGGAGGCAATCTATTCGACAGGAACCTGGGCTGGCCACAGCATTCCCAGACCTCTTTGATCCCGCTATGACCAATGGCTGCCCTAACTTGGCTCAGTCTGTTCCATGAGCTCATACATGTCTTTGACATAGGGCATGAGTGGAGGGTGGAGGCAGGTCTTTTTGGACATGTGGCTGAAGGCATGGGACAGATGTGCCCGGTGACCAACTTTGAAACTACTGGCAAATGACAGGTGGGAAAGTGCCTTTTCCTCTCCCATCCCTGAAGGTAACTCCTCGCACTGGGAAGCAGTGGTGGTGGTGGCGGTGGTGGTTATTATTTGAAGTTGAAATCCCGCTCTGTGTCCCAGACCCTAGTGCAAGTGCACACTCAGGACACTGTGGACTCCACCTGCCAGGCTCAGTGATACTCCCACCTCAGCCCAAGGAGTGGCTGGAACCACTGGCGTGCACCACAATGCCTGGCTAATCTTTGGATTTATTTTTGATCACCGAGATGAGGTCTCACCCCATGTCCCAGGCTGGTGTCAAACTCGCAGTCTCAGGCCGTCCACTCGTCTGCACCTCTGAAGTACCAGGATGCCTGGTTGAGCCCCTGAACCAGGCCTATGGTTGTGGTTGTGGTGGTAGTTGGTATTATTCTGAGTCACAGTCTTGCTCTGTCACCCAGCCCGGAGTGCAGGGGCCTACTCTCAGCCACCACGCCCTCCATAGGCTGAGCTCCAGTGATCCTCCCACTGCAGCCTCCTGTGTGGCTGGAATGAAAGGCCTGCACCACCAATCTCAGATCATTTTGGCTTCTTGTAAAGATGAGGTCTGGGCAAGGTTCCTAGGCTAGTCTCGAACCTGAGGGCTCAAGCCATCCTCTTGCCTCAGCCTCCAGAGCACCAGGATGACAGACGTGAGCCCTTGCACTTGATCTCAACACCCCTCTCAGGGTCCCACAGCGAGGTCCTCTCCCTACTGACGACCTGGATCCTGGAGATTGTGGCTGGGTGTAGCCTGCCGTGCCCTCTGCTGAGGGAGCGCTTGG
>NW_007258607.1:1996-2747 GCF_000164805.1 Carlito syrichta
GGGCTACTGCACCAGACCATTTGGTTGGTTTTCAAGGAAGGATAGATGCTGGGTTCTGGGGCTCAGCCTCATCATCCCAGAGATTTGGGAGACCGAGGTCAGAGGCCAGACCAATCTCATGGATCGAGTCCCACATGGGCACCTCAGCAAGACTCATCTTTACCCTCCATCCCAAATGAGCTGGTGTGGTGGCATACACTTGTTGTTCTGGCTACTTGGAAGACTGGGGAAAGGCTCACCGGAGCCCAGCAGGCCAAGGCTGCAGTGGCCAAAAGTGAGCCACAGCCCTCCAACCTGGGTGGCAGAATGAGACTCCAACTCAAAGATAAAATGAAAAAAGGAAAAAAAAGAAGAGCATTCATTTGTGCTTGAAGCTGTGATCATCGTGAACAGACAGAGATCATTTAGGAAGGAGGTCCCAGCCTTGGGTCTAGAGTTCCTGAAAGATGGTGGATCGGCCGACAAGTGGGTTGAGGCTTTGAGAGTTCGAGGTTGGGGACTGCTTGGAGCCCTGGTGTTTGAGACCAGCCTGTTCCACAAAACGAGATTTCGTCACTCCCCAGAACACAAACACTGGAGTTGCACGTTGTGGCGCCACAGTCCTGGCTACACAGGATGTGGTGAGCTCCATCACAAGGTGTTCCTTTGCATTGTCCCCACCCACAGAACGTGTAAGTCCAGGTCAGGCCTGGTAGCTCACGTCTGTCAGCCCTGTGCCCTGGGAGGTCGAGGCGGGAGGCTACCTGTGCCC
>NW_007258607.1:2767-8301 GCF_000164805.1 Carlito syrichta
TATTATAATACAACATAATTTTCAATATTAGGAAGTGACAGTCTAAAATAAAATCTTATTATATCCTATGAAAATGCACAGCAGAATTATTTTATATCTCTTTTTCTTTCTAAACTGTTTTTCTTCTTAAGATTTTTAGCTGTTATTTCCTGGTAAATTGATTGATTAGCTTTTGTTCCAGTATGTAGTTTCATTTGGGGTTATGATTAGACGTTATAACTGTGATAATAGTTGTATTATGTTGCTTTTGGTCAAGCAGAACGTTCTTGGTTTTTGTACGTGCAGTAACTTTCAGCTTGCTTCAGTCCCCGGCTGTCGTTATGGCAACTGTGCAGTTCATTGTTTTAAGTGGCATGGCAGGTTTTGAGACGTAGGTAGTTTCCATGTAATAGGCAATCAGATTTAGGTTTTAGGTTAAAATGTCATTGAATTAAGTTTTATAGAACATAGAGTAAGTTCATAATTTTTATACTTATTAGTACTAATGATAAGGTTTGTAATAGATTATAGTAGGATAATAGTTGTTAGAATTTGGACATGATATTATAAGATAAGTAATTAATAAAGTATAAAAGACAATAGTTTAGATATTTGAGATTTATAGAAGTTGTGATAAAATTTTAGGTTAAGGATAAGTTCATAGGTAATTAATATACAATCATAGGGCAGTATAGAAATGTAGTAGGTTATAAGAATTATAAAAATAAATAGTATAAAATTAAGGTAATAAAATTAAGTCATTTAAGAAAACTTATAGATTATAGTATAGTGTTAAGTTAATAATATTAATCGTCAAAAATATAAAAGTTAGTAAAATTGGATTGAACTTAGAGTTAACTTGGAAAGTTTTTTAATCAGGGTTTAGAACTTAGAGTATAATATGAATGATTTATTGAACATTGTGGAGAACATTTTGAACAATCTGTATTGAAATTGTGCACCTGTGATTCATACATCATGGAATTGTAATTGTTCACTGGGAACCTGAAAGTCTTGTGACGGCACATGATTTGTAAAGCGTGTTACACATCAATGAACTTGTACGCCCCCAGCAAGTAATTGTCACACTGCTGGAGATTATAGAAAATGGTATATAAGTTGGAAAAAGTTTGAATAAAATTGGCTTCAGTCTTGGCCAGACTGTTCCCAGAAGAGCTGCCTCCGTGTGGTTTCTTCTCTCCGTTCTGATTCACCGGTGCAGTCCTAACCCCCCCCCTGGTCAGTGCAGGTCACCGACAATACCTGGTCTTAGGAAAGGAGGTAAAGTTTGTTGATAGGTGGGCAGGGCAATGGAAGTCTCTGACTGGAGAATGGCAAGGCAGTTTAAGCAGATCTGTTTTTCTACGCTTTTCTGGGTCCTCTGGTTTGGGGTCTCACGCTGAGTGCCTCAGCCAGGTTGGACCCGGAGTTCCAGAGCTCCAAAGTTCCAAAGGGCAGGCTCTAAACGGCGAGAGTGGCGCTGGGACCCTACAGAGTACTTCAGCCAGAAATGGAACCAGCGTCTCTGAGGGGCGGGTACCCAGAGCCTCCCCGTGTGACCGGCGGCTTGATGCCGGGTGCCCGGGCTGGAGACAATACAGCCGCGGAGGGATCTGGAGGGGGCTGGGACCGGAGATTTCCACACACGAGTAGAACGGCAGCAGTGGGGGGAGGGGCACATTATCTGGCCTTGCGTGGGACTGAAGTTCCCAGGCTTGACCCCAGCACGGTTGGTGGTGGGCTGGGGGATGGGGGTAGCGAAGTGATAGCCTTTTTGGGAACTCACTTTCAGAGAATCTCACCAGTTCACCTATGCCATCGCCATCTTGCCCCGTCTCCTGGTTTTATATTTGATTGCTGAGACAAGGACTTGCCCAGTGTCCTGAGCTGGTCTTGACCCTGCAGCCTCAGGTCATTCACTCAACTCAGTTTCTGAAAGGCCGGGATGCCAGTCTGAGCCCCTGAGCCTGGCCTGTGGTTGTGGCAGTGGTGGTTGGTATCATGTCATGCTCTGTCGGTGTCATGCTCTGTTGCTGAGACCAAAGCACAGGGGCCCACACTCGGCCACCTCAGCGTCTACTGGCTGGATTCCAGTGATCCTCCTGCCATGGCCTTCTGAGTGGGCAGAATGACAGAGTGTGTGTCACCACACTCGGCTCATTTTTTTGTCTTCTTGTAGAGATGAGCTGTCGCCAAGTTGCCTGGACTCGTCTCAAACACGAGGGCTCAGGCCATCCTCTCGCCATGGGCTCCAAAAGTGCTGGGGTGACAGAAGTGAGCCCCAAGACTGGCCTTCACACCCCTATTGGGGCCCTACCACGAGGCCCACTCCCTTAGTTGACCCGGGACCATGGAGAGTACAGCTGTAGTCACCCACCGAGTCTGCGATGGGGGAGGGCCTTGCACTGAGACCTGTCTCTGCCAGGGTGCCCACCCCTCTGCCCAGTTCGATCCCCAGGGTGGACCTGCACACTCTTCCCAGGGACCGCCTCGGGGAAAGGAAGGATGTGACTCTCAAACCATCAGCGGAAGGCCAACCAGGCAACTCACACCTGTCTCCTCAGCACTTCGGGGAGGCCAAGACGGGAAGATGGCTGAATCCTAGGAGCTGAGACCAGGCTGGAAACCATAGCAAGCCCCCATCTCGACCCCAGGCAAAACCCAGAAAACCTTGGATGAGGGCAGGCCTCAATGGGAGGATCACCACCAGCCCAGAGTTCAAGACCAGGTAGGAAGACCAGGATGTCAACTAAATGGAAAGCTTGTGATCGCAGCAGTTTTGGAGGCTCAAGCCAAGAGGATGGCCTGAGTTGGGTGGTTTGAGAGCAGCCTGGGCAACCTAGTGAGGAAAGAAAAGAAAGAAACAAACAAACAAAAAAAGAATGAAAGAAACGAAGCAAAGAAGGAAGAAAGGAAACAAAGAAAATGAAAGAAATAAAGAAAAAGAAAGAAAAATCCATTCTCCAGCAGACCTTTTGCCCTCAGTCCTTCCCCCCTACCCCCACATGTGAGGTCCCCCAAGCTTGGCACCTTCCAGCCCGAACCTCCGGTGCTCAGCCTCAACATCCCAGCACTTTGGGAGGTGGAGGCCATCGGCTGGCCCAAGCCACGGGCTGAGACCCTCCTGGGCACCTCCAGGAGACTCGCCCCTCCTCCATCCCAAATGACCAGGCCTGTTGTCATGCACCTGTTGTTCTGGCTCCTCGGAAACCTTTGGAAATGCTCACTGGAGATTGGCGGGCTGAGGCTGCGGGCCTGGAGCGAGCCAGTGCCCTCCAACCTAGGTGAGAGAGTAGGACTCCAACTCAAAATAACAATGAAAAAAGGGGGAAAAAAGATTATCCATTTGTGTATGGAGTTGGGATCATTGTGAATAGACAGAGATCATTTGGAAAGGAGGCCCCAGCCTTGGCCGTAGTTTCCAAAGACAGTGGGTCAGCTGACAACCAGGCTGTGGCTTTGGATGTCTGAGGTGGGGGACCACTGGAGCCCAGGAGTGAGAGACCAGCCTGGGCCAGGAAGTGAGACCTCGTCATTCCCTAGGATGCAAACACTGAAGTCTTGCCTTGTGTCATCCGCAGTTTGGCTACACGGGATGTGGTGGCCTCCATCACGGGTCGTTATTTGCATCGCCTCTGATGACATAATGTGCGAGTCCAGGCCGGGCACCCTGGTTTACATCCATCAGCGTGGCCCCATGGGTCAGAGACCAGCGATGTCAAAGACCTCGTCTCAGCGATGTCAAAGACCTCCTCTCGGCATGAATTTCCCATAATCGAGTCAGTCGTGGTGGCCCCCAAAGTCCAGGTTGCTCAGGGGCTGAGGTGGGAGGACCACCTGAGCCCCCACAGTTTGAGGCCCAGGAGCCATGATCATGCTGCTGTGCCCCAGCCAGACTGACATAGACATTGGCAACAAAAAATATGCCTCCTACATGCATCACGATGTGTGTCCATGGGTCCCCAGCTGTAGGTCCACGTGGGAGGGGGGACAATGGAGCGATCAGGAGAGAAAGCGGCCCTCCCTCCCCAAAGGTGGCAGACTGGGTGACCAGAACCTGGGTTGCCTACAGAGTTGCCACCCCGCTTTGATCACTCTGTGCCCAAGGGCCACTGTAACTCGGGGCCGCCTGTTCCGTGAGCTCACATGCACCTTTGCCATGGAGCACAAGTGTCGAGGGTGGAGGCAGACCTTCTGGAACGCATGGACAAAGTCTCCAGCCCAGAATTCAAGGCCAGACAGGAAGACCAGAATGTCGACTAAATGGAAAACCTGTGATTGCAGCAGTTTGGGAGGCCCAGGCCGAGACGATGGCCCAAGTTGGGTGGTTTCAGAGCAGCTTCGGCAACCTAGTGAGGAAAGAAAGGAAGAAAGAAAGAATAAGGGAAGGATGGAAGGAAGGAAGGAAAGGAGGAAGGAAGGAAGGAAAGAAAGAAAGAAAAATGTTCTCCTGAAAACCTTCTTCCCCCAGTTCTTTCCCCTGCCTTCCCCACATATGAGGATTCCCCAAGCTCAGTACACTCCAGCCCCAACCCCTCCATGTTGCTCCCTTTGGTGTGGGAGTTTCTGAGTCTCCCTTGCTGGGTTCTTCTGGCTCTGCAAATCCCTTTTCTCCTGGCTCTAAAGCCAGTAACCCTGTGAAGACACCTTGTGCAATTGAGAATCTGTGTATGATTCTGATGTTTTTTAGACGGGGTCTGGCTCTGTCACTCAGTCTGGGGCTCGGAGACACAACCATTATTCCCTACCAGCCTCAAAATCACGTGTTCCAGCGATCTTCCTGCCTCAGCCTCCGGTGTGGCTGGGATGATGGGCACCTCGACCCAAGACCTCCTGTTTGGATGTGTTTGGATAGGGGGACTCCATGCATGATCTGCCCTGGCCTGGGGCAGCCTTGGTCTCCTGGACTCCAGCCATCCTCCCTCCTAAGAATCTCAGAACACTGGGATTCCAGGCATGGGCCACTGTGTCAGGCCTTCTGGATCTTTTTGAAAAAGGATCGAGGCCATATTCTAGGGCTCAACCTCATCATCCCAGCACTTTTGGAGGCTGAGGCTAGAGACTGGCACAATACCACAGGTAGTGACCCACCTGGGAAACTTGGTGAGACCTCATCTCTACCTTCCTCCCCAAATGAGCTGGGCATGGTGGCACGTGTCTGCTCGTTTGGGCTCCTTGGAAGTACAGGGAAAGGCTCTCTGGAGTCTGGCAGACTGAATCATGCTAGCCAGGAGTGAGCCACCGCCCTCTAGCCTGGGCAATGGAGTGAGACTCTGACTCAAAGAAATAAAAGAAAAAAGGAAAATAAAGAAGAGTATCCATTTGTCTATGGAGTTGGGATCATTGTGAACAAACAAAGATCATTTGGGAAGGAGTCCCCAGGCTTGAGCCTAGAGGTCCTCAAACATGGTGTATCAGCAGATATTTGGGCTGTGGTTTTGGGAGGCCGAGATGGGAGACTGCTTGATACCAGGAGTTTGAGACCAGCCTGGGTCATGTAGCAAAACCTTGTCGCTCCATGGAACACAAACACTGGAGTCGCATGTGGTTGCCTC
>NW_007258607.1:9124-9857 GCF_000164805.1 Carlito syrichta
GAGACAGGCTTTCTGGGGAGTGTGGTCAAAAACGCAGGAAGGATGTGCCCGGTGGCCAGCTTTGAAGCCTCTCACGAACGACAGGGCCAGGGAATGCCTTTTCCTCTCCCATCCCTGATGGTGAATCCTTGCCCTGGGTGCTAGGGATGGTGTTGGTGGTGGTGGTGGTGATTATTATTTACAGTCAGAACCCTCCTCTGTCGCACTGGCCAGAGCTTAGTGACATACTCACAGCCACTACAGATTCCACCTGCCGCACTCAGCTGATCCTCCCACCACAGCTGACCAAGTGGTTGGAGCCATAGAGCTGTATCACCATGCCTGGCTAAACCTTGGATTTATTTTTGATGGCCGAGACAAGGTCTCGCTCCATGTCCTAGGCTGTTTTCAAACCCACACACTTAGGCCGTCCATTTGCCTGGGCCTCTAAATCGTTTGGATGCCAGACTGAGCAGTTGAGATCGGCCTGTGGTTGTGGTGGTGGTGGTATTTGCTACTATTATTCTGAGTCAGAGTCCCACTCTGTCAACCAGGCCAGAGTGCATGGGTCCACTCTCAGTCACTGTAGCCTCCACCTGCTGGTCTCCAGTGAACCTTCCACCATGACCTCCTAGGTGGCCGGACGATAGGTCTTTGCAACCACGCTCATACTTTTTTTGGCTTCTTGTAGAAACGATGTCTTGCTATGGTGCCCCTTCTGGTCTTGAAACCAGGGGCTCAAGCCATTCTCTCG
>NW_007258608.1:0-10599 GCF_000164805.1 Carlito syrichta
TTATATATATATATATATATATTTAATAATATATATATTTTAAGTAGTTTCTTAAGTTTTTTTAAGTAGTTTCTTAAAGTTTGGGGAAGGTAACATACAAGGGGGACCTCCAAAATCTATAATTACCTTCTTGGAGATCAGGTCCATTGTAGTATAAGTTCCACCAGTAACTAAGTGTTCTAAGAACCCATCGGCATCAGTATGCCGGCCAGCATTGTTATCGAGAGACTGCATTAGGCTTCAGTGAGTTTTCTTTTGGAAATTCTTTCAACGCGTTTGCCCGTTTCATGATGGATGATTGGCTAGTGCACCTGCTCACACCAAACTGAGTGTTCAGCAGTTTTTGACCCAAAAGAGCATGACCTCCTCCCCCGGGGCCTAACACTCCCTATTTACCCTATCTCACCCCAAGTGACTTTTATTTTTGCTTCCCAGGAGAAAAAATTCCTCAAAGGAAAACATTTTACTGATACAGAACAGGTGAAACAAGAAATGGCAGAAGCACTAAAAGGCATCAAAACTGATGAGTTAAAAAAACTGTTTTAAGCAGTGAAAAAAGTGTCTCCATAGGTGCATTACATCCAACAGAGAGTACTTTGATGGTGACTGAAGTTTAAACATGAAGAATTAAATGCACCATTTTTTTTTTTTGAGTTGGAGTCTCGCTCTGTCGCCCATACTGGAGTGCAGTGGCCACTCCTGGCCACCGCAGCCTCAACCTACTGGGCTCCGGCGATCCTTCTGCCTCAGTCTTCCAAATAGCCGGAATTACAGGCATGCGCTACCACGCCCGGCTGATTTTTTGATTTATGGTAGAGATGAGGTCTCGCTGCCCAGGCGGGTCTCGAAGCCGCAGGCTCAGGCAATCCACTCACCTCAGCCTGCCAAAGGCGCGGGATTACAGGCTGAGCCACCGAGCCCGGCTAATACACAATTTTTTAATGAATAAATTCTGAGATTTTTGGGCCCCCCTTCGTTTACATAAATCATAGTTTGTGAAGAAAAAGAAACCAAGCATTCACGAACCATCTCAGTCACAATCCTTTTGGGGTGAACTTTGTGCAATCTCTGCATTGTAGGGAATTGTAAATGTACCTCTCGCAGTGTTTTGTGTGCGTGTGCGTGTGTGTGTGTGTGTGTGTGTGTGTGTGTGTGTGTCGGTGTGTGTTTCAACAGGCAAAGTGTAAGCAAAACCCTGAAAATACACTTTTTCTTTGGTTGTGAAGTAAGATAAAATAATGAATGTTTAAATACATTTATAAACATATTCCTAAATCAAAATCTGGGTAATATTGTTCAAAGTAATAATGAATGATAATGTTATCCTTTGTTTAACCACTGATTTTTATCAATATGATTGTATCCCAGAAACAGAAAACTCTAGATGTTTAAGACTCAGACAATCCAAGACTTCTATAAATATGGGCTTGAAAGACTATATATAGAAAAAGTTGTTCTGGAAAAATTGTACTCTGCTTCTTCTAGTATGGTTTTATGGTACCTTTGAAGTAAAACACATATCTCCAGTGAGCTGAGCTAACCTCAAAGATATGAATCCACAAATGCTGTTTCTGCCTAAACAAGAAAAGCTGAATTGCCTTGGACAGAAGTGAGCTGAGATGACTCTCTGGTCTCCTTCCTCTGAAAGCCAATATGTAACTGCAATATTATTTTTTTTACTGTTATATATAAAATAAAAATAAAAGAAGAAAAATGAAATAGTGATATCTATGAAGCAAGGAACAGGAGATGGTATCATTAATTGCACTTGCTTTTTAGCTGTTGCTTATTATAAAATAGATGTTCTTGTGGGAAAAGAAATGCTCTTTGCAAAGTCAGTTGATGAAAATGAGTTACAGTATTTCACAGATGTTTTCACTTTAAAATGGAATATTATGATGGTGCTAAAACTTTTTACCACCATTACTATAATTTGCATGCCATTACTGGTAATGTATATATTTTGAAAAGTTTAAATGTTTTTGAGCTCATCATAACCTAGTACTAATGATTCTCGGTACATCTGTGGAAAATGAACATCTAGGCAGTTTTCTCCAGCTCAATCATCTTTGATGAGTTTGGACTACTTTCCAAAATATTCAGCTAGGATTTTGCACATACTTAAAGATTCTGCTTTATATACACAATTTGAAACTTGAATGGAAGGTAAACAAATCCAAATTATGTGACAACATATAAATAGACATATTTTGGCATTGTTTTTTTTTTTTTTTTAACCTTTTTTTTTATTGTGACGTTGTGGGGTACAGTTAAGGGTTAGGTATACAATTATGTTTCATTCAGACACCCTGTTTTAATAAAAGCATTTTAGTGGACTTTTGCTATATTTTCAGGATAGCCAGATCATTTTAATTCTGGATTCATGGGAAACCATTGCTTTGTTTGCAAGCAATGAAGTGAATTAGTCTTGATTCAGAATATGAGGTTTAGAAAAAATCAAAAAACTGCAGATATCAATAAAAGAGAGTTCTGAAGGAAATAATTTTAAATGTTAAATATTTCAGGAAATAAATCATAAGTAACATTCATGTAGAAATTAAAGAGTGAAAACCAAAGGTAACAAACAATTAACAGGTGTATTTTTATATAAATAGCCATAAAGTGGAAACTCAAATTCTCAGTGTGTGGTGTCACTACCCATTGCCTTCAGAATATGGGTAATTTCAAATGTCACTGAGTTGTTCTGAGTACAACCACAGTTTTCAGTTTCCTATTTTCCACTTAAGCCTTAGAATGTCTTACCATTAACCACATGCACCATAGTAATGATACAATTACCCAACTAGTATCTCTCATTCTGCTTCTCCTCCTGAATAGACAAAGATTCAACTGCAAGAATCTTCTGGTTCAGTGCTATATGAGTATGGGTTGCATTAACTGCAGGCAAAAAAGCAAGCTCCAGCTTAAACAAATTGCATGTGAATTACTTTTTGTAACAAATTCCCATCTACTTGTTCTAACCACAGTATATTCTTTTCATTGATTTCTTTATTATTTTAGTTTTTATTTCTTTATAGTAATAATATTTACTAAGATCCACCCTCATAACAAATGTGTATATGTACAACACACTACTTTTGACTATAGGTGCAATTCTGTACAGCAGTTCTTTAGGGCTTATTTACCATGCTAGACTGAAATTTTATACCCATCAATGAGAAAGTCCCCACTGGCCCTTCCTCACAGTCCCTGGAAACCACCATACCACTCTTTGAGTTCATGAGTTTGACTATTTTAGATACCTCATATAAGTGAAATTGTGCAATATTTGTCTTTCTGTGGCTGGCTTATTTTTCTTAGCATAATGTTCTCAAAGTTAAGCCACGTTGCCACATCCCATACCCCTCTATTTTTAATGTTTTGTGTGTGTGTGTGTGTGTATGTGTGTGTGTGTGTGTGAATATTTTTTTACCCATTCATCTGTGGATAAATATTTAGATTTGTTCTCACTTCTTAGTTGCTGTGAAAAGTGCTGCAATGACCTTCTCTTTGATTTTAATTCTCTGGAATGAATTCCCAGAAATAAGATTATACACTTGTTCTATTTTTTTTTCTCCAAGGAAAACTAATCATTTTATTAGTCATCTTGCCTATATAGGAATTAAATGAAGTTATGCACATGAAAGGGCTTAGTGTAATGTACACTTGTTCTATTTTTATATGTTAGTTCTATTTTTAACATTTAGAGACCAACACTCCATCAACACTCCATACTGTTTTCGGTAATGCCTGCATCATTTTTCATTCTCACCAACAGTATGCAATGGTTCCAATTTTTCCACATGCTTGACAAAACTTGTTGCCTGTTATTATTATTACCATCCTGACAGGTGGGACATGATAGCTCATCATGGTTTGAATTTACATTTTTCTCGTGATTAGTGATGCTGAACATTTCATATGAATGTAGGCTATTTGTATGTATTTTTTGAGCAAATGGCTATCCAAGTCATTAACCCATTTTCTAATCAGGTTATTAGCTTTTCTATTCAGTTACAGGAGTTTCTTATATATTTTAGAGATTAACCCTTTATCAGATATATAATTTGCAAATATTTCTCCCAATCCATATGTTGTCATTTCACTCTGCTTTTTATTTCCTCTTGTTGTGCAGATCCTTTTTAGTTTGATGGAGTCTCACTTGTTTATTTTTGTTTTGCGTCCTGTTCTTTTGTCCTTGGTGGGTTGCAAATATTAGGGGAAAAAAATCTTTCAGCTTTTTACCATTGAGTATGATGTTAGTTCTGGGTTTGTCACACATGGCATTTCTAATGCTGAAGCATGTGCCTCATATACCTAAAATGTTGAGAATTTTTTGTCGTAACAGGGTGTTTAATTTTGTCAGACTCTTTCTGTATTTATTGGAGTGATCATGGAACTTTAATCTTTATTCTGTTAATGTGATATATCCCGAATTAATTTCTGTATGTTGATCCATTATTGCATCCTAGAGATAAATACCACTTGGTTATAGCTAGAGTCCTTTTAATGTGCTGTGGAATTCATTTTCCTAGTGTCTTGTTGAGGATTTTTGTATCTGTTTTCCTTAAGGATATTGACCTGTAGTTTAATTTTCTTGTGGTGGTTTTGCCTGACTTTTTAGTATCAGTGTAACACTGGCCTCATTAAATAAGTTTGAAAGTGTCTTTCTTCTTCAAGTTTTTTGTATAAATTTTAGAAAGATTGCAATTGGGTCTTCTTTAAATATTTGGTAGAATTCACTAGTAAAGCCATTTCTGTCAGGAGGTTTTTGATTATTGATTCAGTCTTTTTACTAGTTATATGTCTGTCAAACTTTCTATTTCTTATATGTTAGTTGTAGTAGATTGTACATTTTCAGGAATTTATTCATTTTTTCCTAAGATATTCAGTTTGTTGGTAATTAATTGTTCATAGTGGTATTTTATGCTCCTTTATAGTTCTGTGGCATTGGTTGTAATGTTGCTTATTTCATTTATGATTTTATTTATTTGTCTTGTCTCTTTTTCTCCTACTCTAGCTATAATATCCAGCAGTCCCACTTTGGGAATATTCACGGAGGACCATAAATCACTCTACCGAAAAGATACCTGTACATGTATGTTCATTGCAGCACCCTTTACAATAGGAAAAACATGGAACCAACTCAAATACCCATCACAAGTGGACTGAACAAAATGAAATATGGTGCATATACATGATGGAATATAGCACAGCCATAAAGAACAACAAAATCATGTCCTTCACAACAACATGGATGCAGCGGAAGACCATCATACTAAGTGAACTCTCAAAGAAACAAAAAACTGAATATTGCATGTTTCCACTCCTAAGCAAGCCTTGATTAAAGAAGCACAAGCTTGGGTTGGCAGATGCTGGACATTGTTAGGGGAAGGAGGAAGGAAGGAAGGATGGGGACATGTGGCAACATAGGGTACCAGGTCTACTATCCAGGGGTAGGGGACAGTTAGAAGTTGAAACTTCACCTGCATGCAGCCTACTTATATAGTATACCTTCACATAAACCTCACAACTCTTAAAAAAAAAAAACTCCACTTTATCTTTTCAAAAAAACAATTATTTAGTATGCTGACTTCTGCCATCCATTTTCTATTTTGCTTATTTTTGGTCTAATCTTTGTTATTTACTTCTTTCTGTTCAGTGGCCTTAATTTGTCCTTCATCTTTTGTTGTTGTTCCTTGCAGGATAAAGTTAGATTACTCATTTGAGGTCTTTCTTCTTATTTAATGTAGGCATTTATTGGGATTTACTTTCCTCTCAGTTCTTACTGTTTTTGCTTCAGCCCATAAGTTTTAGTGTATTGTGTTTTTATTTCCATTTTTCTTAAGATGTTTTCAAATTTTCTTTTTGATTTCTTTTTTGACCCAATGGTTGTTCAAGAGGTTTCTATTATTTGTTAAGATTATGCTATGGTTGAATAAGATGCTAGTCCAACCTTAACCCTATCTACATTTCAGAAAATAGAAAAAGAAAGAGCACATGACCTCTTCACTTTAACTAGATTTCCTAAAGGTTCAAAGTAGCATTTTCCCTCAAATTTGAAAGGTTAGGCTATAAAGTCATTGTCATACCAAGCTGCAAATGTTGGGGAATGTGCAAGAATAAACTGGAATTCTAATACTAAATATCAAGGAGAGAATGAACATGGGGGTTGCAACTATAATATCTGCCACAAACCTAATTTCTTTGTACTATTCTGGTTCAAAATTCTGGGATTGAAATGTTGATGTCCTGACTCTGTCCAGTCATATCTTGGAGTCAAAATGTAGAGTTTTATAACAACATAATAGCATTGACTCTAGCCTTTCTAAAGTGCCAAATATATTTTACTGAATGATGGTGTTTACTTCAGATATAAAAAAATCTAAAAACAAACACATGAAAGAACTTAATTATTTGACAATCAGTATTTTCTTTTTTAAATATGGCAACTTTCTAAGCAATCAGACTAATTTACTCCAAAACTACTCCCTGATCTTTCTGGTGTATTCAAACCTGATTTCTTTAGTACATCTTTCATAATGCCATCCCCTGTTCTCCAATATGTTTTTTTCTATGTTTCTCCTTTTTTTTTTTTTTTTTTTCTTGAGTTGGAGTCTCACTCTGTCGCCCAGACTGGAGTGCAGTGGCATGCTCCCGGCCACCGCAGCCTCGACCTGCTGGGCTCTGGCGATCCTTCTGCCTCAGCCTTCCAAGCCGGAACTACAGGCACGAGCTACCATGTCCAGCTAATTTTTGATTTACTGTAGAGATGAGATCTAGCCAAGTTGCTCAAGTGGGTCTCAAACTCGCAGGCTCAGGCAATCCACTTGCTGCAGCCTCCCATAGTGCTGGGATTACAGACTGAGTCACCAAGCCTGGCCTATGTTTCTCCTTCTTAAAATAAATAACTCTTTTCTTGCTTATCATCCTTTACATTTTTCAGGTTCAGCACATGTGTCATTGCAAAATCTTTTAGAAGAATATTAAACAGGGTTAAGAACAAGATCTTGGTAGTTTGGTGTTCTTGGTTTAAATTTAACTCTATCCCATAACAGTTATATTATCTTTTACCAAAACTTCTGGTTTCGTGTTCTCCATCTATAAAATCCAATAATAAAGGTACCTACTATTTAGTGACATTCCACAGTTTAATCATTATAAGTAATTTCTGGCCAGATGTGGTGACTCATGCCTGTAACCTCAGCACTTTGGAAAGCCAAGGAGGGAAGGTTTCTTAAGATCAGGAGTTCAAGACCAGTCTTGGTGGCATAGTGAAACATTATCATCACGATAAATAAATGAATAAATAAAAATGCAGTAAAGCATTTGACACTCTTAATATTTCTATTGTTATGACTTCTTTCTAATTTTAGTTTGCTATCTTGGGAGTGGCCATAAGTTCTATTTCTGACCTGACCAGAAAATTTTGATGTTTATCATAAATCTCCTGTAGGGTACTTCTTTATCCTGGCAGATGGCATACATGTGACCAGTTTTGCCTCTCATAGAAATCTGGTAAACACACTTGCAGCTATTGTCTGAACTAGGTTGTTACTGCCACCAAGACAGCCACTTCCTAAGAGAGAGTGCTGCCTGGGAAGATTAGGTTTAGGGATGTGTGTGTGTGTGTGTGTGTGTGTGTGTGTGTGTGTGTTAGGTGAGACACAATGAGGAAGTAAAACTAAATGCATAAAACAGAAGGAATGTATTACTGACAGGTCCCAGAGAGGTTAGAGGTATCCATGGGAGGAGCAACAGGAAGTCTGGAGGTAGCAGGGGGCCACCAGTGCTAGCTAGTGATAGTAAGGGGATCATTAATCACTTATTTACCCCACATCTGGTTGCCAGTGAATACTAGTGGGAGGTAGAGAAGGAGTTACAACCGAGAATTCATAAACATAAGGTAAAGATTTGTTCTATGTGGATGTTATATATAATTGCTCTCCACTTTAAATAACTAAAAATTTATGTCACTTGGATTCACCGATAGAGGCAATGTAGGAGGTTTAGTATAACTGGTGTGTAGTATGTGAAATCCTGTTGGTGGACAATTCAGTAGGGTGAGAGCCTGGGGTAAGATGGCCATCTACTTAGGGAACCATATCCCTTAATAATTTAAGTAATTGATCTTTCATTGTCATTCACCTGAAGGTGGTAGAACAGATGGAAATTCCACAGTATGACTTGATCTAGTGCCCACTGCTAGACTTTAATAATTTTTAAAGTTCTGAAAGAAGCTGGAGTAGATTTTTGTCAGACCAGCATTGGCCAATGTGGCTGAAGAACTGTGTGTAAGGAAAGACAGTAGAAACCCCTGAAAGAGTCAGTCATAGTAAGGGGATAACTGATGACTTCAAGGGGATAACTAATGGCTTCAGGGGTGACTGGCAGAGGTGACTATACAATTACTAAACCATCATGAATAAGGATTGTCTCACCAGAACTGTGTCCCTCTGAAAGGATGACCAAAGATCATTTTGGAACAAGCTTCACATTTATCTATAACTATTTTAGCTGAGGAAGGAGTGAAGGCCATCCCCTATGATAGGCCCAATCCACTGAGACTGAGGTGCCCTGGTGACCTGAAGTTATTTGGACCCCTTCTGCCAAAGGTTGTGGCACATCAGGATTTGTTGTTGTGTTGTTTTCTATTGACACAACATAGGCGTGTATAGCAAGTGTGTCTGTAGTGTCGCTAATGTGGGCCTCAGATATAACTCAGCTGGTGTGAGCTGTCACAGGCAACAGGAAAACAGAAAGTGCAGCTGGGGCCAGTTCATGCTACAGGGCAGAACCCCTGGTAGCTTATTTTGCCTTTGAAAGTCATTTTGCTTCCATAAAGCCAACCACATGGCTAACCCACTAGCCACCATGCAAGGACAGGTGAAAATTCTTCATTCATGAAGGTAACCCTCTAGGGTGTCTCTAAGATCCAGGTACTCTGCTCCAAGTCCAGACAAGGGAATGGAGCAGAGAATGCCCTCCTCCACCAGGATGGGGTGTGAGAATGGGGCATGCCACTGCCTCCTGCAGGCCCCATGGTATCCAGTGGTAGTGGTCTGGTCAGCGAAGGACATCTACTTTCTTTCCAGGGCACACAGTTGATCTAAAGGGATTTTCCACCTGCCCAGAGGGACAGGTAGTGAAGGCACCATCACCTGTCCTCAAAGGTGGTGGGGAAGTAGTTGGACATGGGGGAATTCTCATCTCCCTGTAATTTGGAAAGGTCTTTTGAATTGGGTTTAACCCCTTCCTGGAAATGCCATTTCTATTTTAACAGGGAGATTTCCCTGACATTTAGAGCCTTTAGTGAGCAATAGCACTCACCCAAGGTATCATAGCAACTGTGTGTGGAGTGTCATTACCAGTGACACTGGTCCATGTGGGTACCTCAACTAGAGCCCAGTAGGCAGCCAATGCTTGGTGTTCTAGAGTTCAGAATCCTGTGAACAACCAAGACTTGTCTGGTCGTATCCACAGGCTCCATGAAGTACAGTACCCAGTGGACAGGGATGCTACAAGGAATCAGACCCCCTGGTCACTAAAGACAGTGTCTGTTGCACTGTTTGTTGAGCCATTTATAATCACTTTGCAGTAGTGAGCCTAGTCAATGTGATTGATTACCTTGCCCCATTTTGGGAGTTTTCCCCAGTGAAAGAAATTAGATTGTGTCATGGTGTAGATAAACTTGAGGAGTAATATTGAATGTGAAATGTGTTGTCAATAAAATGAGAAAAGGCCCGAAAAGTATTGTGTTTGAGTGTCTGGGTCATTGGATTGTGAGTAATTGGTGGAGTAGTAGGAATTTATCAACCCTTATCTAACTGTATAACCCCCAAGGACTTGACTGAGAGAGCATGAGTATTTCATGGGGGTAGCAATGGCCCAGTCTGGTTAGTATTTAAATCTTGCTGCACTGTGTCTCCAGAAATCCCCTTTATAAGAATATGCTATGTATATAGTGCCAACCCTGGCAGCATCTTAGTTTTAACTGTTGGAGGTATTGTTGACACAGGGTGTGGGCAATAGCTGGGCTGTCCAGGCAACCCATAGGGAGGTGCGTGAACCTACATTGTGCTTCCACAAAAGTTAAGGCAAATTGTCTTTGGGAATCCATTGAGATTGGAAGAAAATCAATCACATTGGCTAGGCTCACTACTGCAAAGTGATAACCAGGTGCCTTTTGGCTACTTTCAATCAATTCAACAATGTTGGAAATGGAACCTTAATGGGTGGCACCTGGGCATTTAAATAATGGCAGTCTCCATTCATTTGTAGTGTCTTTTAATATGGGTCAAATTGGACTATTAAAAGGTGAAATAGTGGAGATAATAGCTCCTACTTTGAAAAGAATTACTAATCATAGCCTTTCTTAATCTTTTTGTTGTTGTTGATATAGTCCTATATTTACCATCTTGATAGGTGCCAGCTACTGTAGGGGGTCCCATTTGTATTTTCCCATCAGCAATGCTATGGGTTTAATTTTGTTCCACCTGCAAGGCAGCGAGATGATGCATCCATCCTTGTAGTGGGAAAAGAGAACCAGCAAAGCCACCACTACTGGGGAAGTTAATGAAAATATTTCCAATTGTTGCA
>NW_007258608.1:10619-11335 GCF_000164805.1 Carlito syrichta
CCTCGACCTGCTGGGCTCCGGCGATCCTTCCGCCTCAGCCTTCTGAGTAGCCGGAATTACAGGCGTGCGCTACCACGCCCAGCTGATTTTTTTATTTATTGTAAAGATGAGGTCTTGCCGCCCAGGCGGGTCTCGAACCCACAGGCTCAGGCAATCCACTCACCTCAACCTCCCAAAGGCGCGGGATTACAGGCTGAGCCACCGAGCCCGGCTGTGGCTATTTAATTTTACATTAAATTCATTAACATTTAGCAAAACTAAGCACCTGACTTCTTCATACTACAAACAACATATCAAGTGCTCAATGGTTACCTGTGACTGAAAGCTATAATACTGGGCAGCAATGGGTAGCATTAATAAAGAATTCCTAAAACACACAGAACAATTACATTTGAAACATGTTCTTATATCTTTTCTCGATAAGACTTGTCTTGAAAACCCTTTTAAATTTAATTTTAGTAGGAGAAGAACAAACTTAATTTATTCAGTTAAAAAAAAAGCTTCAATCACATTTTCAGGTCTTTTCATACATTTGGTAACCATAGCTCACAGACGACTATAAACTCAAAGAAGAAACATGTCCTTGTTCACAATGGGAACAAATTATTTTTAAAAAGCTTAAATGTAAGGAAGTAAAAAGATAATTTTGATGAACATAAATATCAATAAATTAATTTTAAAACTTTTAAATATGTTTATGATTTTAAGACCTGAAA